>NW_023416346.1:3255960-3448169 GCF_014108235.1 Myotis myotis | reverse complement strand
GTATGTGAGCGTATCGCACATCCTGTGCCCTGTCACAGTGCCTCCGAGTGGCTGACAGCGTGAGCAGCTCTGTACACTTGCTTGTGGAGGTATCAATATATATACAGGTGCAAGTGAGGGGCCCACCTCCAAGGGACAGAAGACATGTTCAGGACAGGAATGGGAGGCCAAGGTTGGGGCTGGAAAGGCAGCCAGCAGGAAGGGCAGAGGCCGGTCTGGGACCGTGGGGTAGTCCATGGGCCCTCTTGTCACTCATCTCTTATCTCTCTCAGCCCAGCTCGGCCTGCAGCCCTGTGGGAAATGGTAGAGAAGGAGGGTGAGATTAGGAGGACAAAATAATCTCTAGGGGGATATTTAGACCCCATAGGTGGTGAGCTCCCCACAGTGCCAACTCCCTCCCCAATGCACCCACTCACCTGGGATGTGTTCTTCCATGGAACAAACCCTCACACTGGAGCATGCACGGAATCAGGTGACATCCTAACCCAGACAGGTTAAGCGTCTCTCCCAAGGCCACCCAGCTGTTGGCACAGGGCTGAGCCAGGCTCCGTGGTGTAGCCTCCACACTGCCCAGAGGCTCCTAACCGCAAGCAGCACCGTTTCCTGAGTGCTCACTGTGGGCAACAACAGCGGAAGGCTCAGGTGCTTTCCTTCATGAACACCTGAAAAAATACTCCAGTCCGGCTGGTGTGGCTCAGTGGTTGAGCATCAACAGGACAGCATCCCTTCAGCTCGTCAGCACACTGGCCCACTGAAGAACCACAGTAGTCCCTGCTCATGACAGGGATTGTCCAGAACTTCCCTGGCCGCTCCACAGAACCCCAGCCTCCTCATCCTGTGGGAGCCCCTGTCCTCGTCTTGAACAGAAACCTCTTGCAGAACCTGAGCTGGACAGGCCCCTGGACCCGCCGTGTTCAGGAGCCCCGGATCCCCAACTCCTATCAAAACGGCAGCCCTAGCCTGGTTCAGGAGCCTCTCTGATACTGGAGCTCTAAGGGAACCATTTCTCTAATCAACAGGAAACCCATCCTGACCCTGAGCAGGATCACCGGTCCTCACCTTCTACAGGAGGCACCCTGTCCTGCCCCCACAGCACAGGAACCTCCGCCTTCCCTGGTGGCAGGACAGAGCCTGCCCCACCCACCCTTATAGAAATGCCTGGCCTGACCCTCTTCATGGGACTCCATCTCTATAGGAATCCTGCCTGGACCTTGGTCGGGACAGCTCTGTCCTCACACTGCACTGCAGCCCTGCCGTCCAGGTAGCATTTTACAACCACTCTGCTCATCTTAAAATCTAGTTCAGAAACCACCTCTCTGACTCTGTCTGCAGAAATTCTCTCTTACCATTGATGTTTCTATCCCTCTCCCTTCCTCTCTGAAATCTTTAAAAATATATTTTAAAGAAAGAAATCCCCACCTGTAAACTCTTTGGGAACCCCGATTGAGTTCAGGAGCCTTGCTTACATCGTTGACAATGACCCCTGACGTCACTCTCCACAACAATCCCTACCTCACACCCTACCCCACAGAGTCCACAGGAACCTGTGATCCAACTCTCAATGTGAACTTCAATCTTGAACTTACATGGAAAACCTTTCCGGAATCTGTGGGCGGCACCTGTCCTGACGCCCTGCTTTAAGTCCAGACCTCATCCTATATAGGCACCGACAGCCTCACCTGGCACAGGACCTCCTGCCCAGACACTGTGCAGGGCTTGCTGATCTAACCCTGTGCTGGCTCCATGGCTCTGACCCTCTACAGGAAGCCTTGCCTATAACAGTGCTGGATTCTGCAGAAACCTTTCCCTGACTTCCAACAGAAATCCGTAACTTGACCCGTTTCGGGAATCTCTGACCTGATCGTTCATAGGAACCCCTAAACTTGCCCTCTGGAAGCACTCCCCTGACCCTGTATAGGAAGCCCTGATGTGACTCTTTCTGACAGCCTTGGTCGGGAAGCCTTGCCCTCCCCTTGTACAGGAGCCACTGTCCTGACTGTGGCTAGTGGCCACCACATGAAACAGCGTAGCTCTGGGGAGTCTACAGAATCCCGTAGCAGGCACTGCTATAGGCTTTTCAACCCTGCTCCCCTTTCTCCCTGACTCACTCACTTTCCCAGCCTCCCTTGCAATGACAGGTGGACATGTGACAGTTCTGATCAATGGAGTGAGCAGAGTGACATATGCAACTTCCAGGCCTGGCCCATAGGAATCTCTCATGGGCCCTCTTATGAGCACTGGCTGGTGTTCTCAGTGGTGAGAGCATGGGCTTGTGCACTGAAGGGTCTCGGGTTTGATTCCCAGACAAGGGCATGCACCTGGGTTTAGGTTCGATCCCCAGCCCCAGTTGGAGCATATGCAGGCAGCTGCTGCACTGGCTTTTCTGGCAGGGTTCCATGTTACTGGGGTTGCCGTGGAGACCCATAGCTAGGGTAGAATCTAACAAAGAAGCCATCTTAGAAATGGCCAGAAGCCTTCACGAGGCTCTGTGGATCACGTTCCCTGTGTATGTGCAGACCTGGGAACGTACATCCCCAGACTGCCTCATTGGGAATGAATACGGTAAGTAGGTGGGGGTGACCCTAGTTGAGTGGCCCATGGGGCTCCACAAAGTTATGCTACAAGCCCATTGGGAAAAGGCTGCTGGTGACTGCAGCTGCCAGAGTGACCAGTGGGACTCAGACCCAGGAGTCCCCCAATGGCCAGCAGAGCTGCTCTGGCAACCGATGGGAAGGTGGGAAGGCTGGCCACCATGTGGGGCTGTTGGGAATCACTGCATCTTGAAAGCAGGATGGCTTCAGACCTTCTGTTCCCTTCTTTCTTCCTTCCCATACCCACCCACACCCCAAACAGTCTTCCAGGTTAATGCATGCCTCTGCTGTCTGGAGGGGACCCCAGGAGGCTCACCATACACCAGCTGGGCCTATGGCAGCACGGGGCTCTACCCTCCCGCAACTGTGAGCCCCACCTGGGAGTACACCCCTCCCCAGGCCTCAGAAGATTCCTATGCAAGAGGCACCTTCCTAGAGAACATCAGGACACAGCGACTGAGTCCGGACCTGTTGGCGCTGGGGCCTGCGGTGCCTTCCTCCATCCCTGTCCCCAGCAGTGCTTATGGGCCCCCCGACTTTCCTAGGAGCTTCTTTCCTCCAACCAGAAGCCCCCCCAATCCAGCGGTCTATTCCTCCCCCAGCCTCCAAGGAGCCCTGCCCCCGTCCACCTGTGGTGAGGCTCCCCCAAAGGGACAGGGAGGGTGAGGAGGGGGATGGGGTCCAAGGCAAAGTTGGGCTGAGCCTGGTCCCTCTTCCCCCTGTCCACCTCACCAGAAGCCTGGGATTGTGCGCCATGCAGGGTGGTTCTGAGACGGTGTGACAGCATGTGTACCAGGCACAGCGAAAGTCCGGCAGAGCGGAAGTCCGGCAGAGCGAAAGCCGCTCCACAGTGCCACCTGTGCAATGCCGGTGGTCAGACGATGACTAGGCAGAACAAGCCCCAAAGGCGCCCGGTAAGAGCCCAGGCCGGCCTCCCCTCCCCCAGGTACTCTGTTCTCTCTCTGGGCAGGGATCTCTGCCCTCACACTCTATGAGAACCCACATCCCCCCTCCCTGCCCCATCCACTCAGGGACCCAGCTCTGTACAGGAGTGTCTACCCTCAGCCCACCCTCGGGCTGCAAGCAGGCACGCCGTCCACTCCCTGCACAGCAGTTTTCATCCTTGGCTACACACTGGGATCACCGTGGGGCCCTCCCGAGATGGGCTGATTTACTTGGTCTGGGGCGCTGCCTGGGCATCAGGATTGTTTTCGACTCCCCAAGTGAGTCCAATGTCCGCCAACGCTGAGAACCACTGATGAAGCACCCCACGCCATTTGGAAAGCCCCGGGACAGGAGGCCATGTCCTCGCCCCTCAGAGCACCCTCAGTCTATGCCTCGTCCAGGAAGCCCTGCCTGCACCCTGACCCTCACCTCCTGGGTCCTCCACCCACAAGTGCACTGACCCTCATTTTCTTGCTGCCCCCAGAAGGTCAGCAAGCGGGCAGGTGCCCAGTGCACCAACTGCCAGACAACCATCACGGCAGTGTGGCGGCTGAATGCTAATAGAGACCCCATGTGCAATGCCTGCGGCCTTTATTACAAGCGACACCAGGTGTGCCCTGCCTCTTGGAGCCTCCCCCCTGCACCCTCATCCCACTAACCTGGCCTTCCTTCTCCTTTTCCTTTCCTGTGTTCTTCCTATCTCCCTTTCTCTCTTCTCCCTGTTATTCTCCTCCCTCCTCCTTCCCTATCACCCTTCTCTTTTCTACACCTTCATCTCCTCCCTGCCTGTCTTTTCCCTCCTGCTCCCTTCTCTCTCCTCCATTTCTCATTTCCTTCCCCCTCCCCTCCAGCCATCAGCTAGTCCTATGGCTAGAGGCTCCCTCAGCCTTTCCATTGCTTAGGGCCTCACAAGCTCATGACTCCTTAGGGCATTATCTGTGCCACAGCTGGGGCCTGCTCCCCTAGTCCTTGACCCAATTCCCGACTCTTAAGGAGTGGGGTGGAAAGGGTGTCCCTGCTGGAGACACAGAGGCAAAAGTCTGAGGTTGGGGAACACTCATGACCTCTCTTTCATCAGGTGTACCGACCACGGACCGTGCAGAAGGGTGGTATAAAGTCTAGAAAACCCAGGCCATCACAGAAAGAAAAGAAGCCAGTGTCGAGCCTGGGAGGCACAGGACCAGCTGATGCTCCGGCTGGTGGCTTCATGGTTGTGGCTGGGGGCAGCGATGGTGGGAATTGTGGGGAAGTGGCCTCAGGCTTGAGATTGGGCCCACCTGGTACTGCCCATCTCTACCGAGGCCCGGGCCCCGTGGTGCTGTCAGGGCCTGTCAGCCACCTCATGCCTTTCCCCGGGCCCCTGTTGGGTTCACCCACAGGCTCCTTCCCCACAGGCCCCATGCCTCCCACCACCACCAGCACTGTGGAGGCGCCACTCAGCCCATGAGGACACAGAGCATGACTCAGAGCAGGGGTAGGGTCCCTCTCCGCGTGGAGCCAGAAGTTTCTACAACCCAACCTCTGGGCTCCCCATAGCTCTTGGTCTGGACCATCAATGATTTGTAAAATAAATCATCAGAGTCCTGACGATGGAGGTGTGAGTCTGAGTGGGACTGAATAAAGAGCCGTGGTAGGTGGGGTGTGCAACGGTGCCTGTCGTTCTTTGGTGATGGCGTGAGGCCGTGTGAGACAGCACGTGTCACCCTTCATGATAGTGGGTTATGGTGTGCAAGTACAAGAGTGTACTAGTATGTGAAACCGCGTGTGACAGCAACCAGGGTGTATGATGTGGCGTGTACCTGCACACGTCATGGGCAGAGACTGTGTGTGGTGGCTGACTGCTCTGTGCGGTGGTGACCATGGGGGTGAGGTTCTGAGAGATGGTGTGCACGACACCAGACAACTGTGAGAAATGGGGCACCAGTGACTGTATGAGAGGACGTGGGGGTATGTGTGTAACGGGGTGTGCTGAGGCAACATGTGAGGCTGTGCTCATGTGATTGTGCACCCTGCAGGGTGGTTCTGAGGCGGTGTGACAGCATGTGTACCAGGCACAGCATTTGCTCAATAAACATTTCTGGGATGCTCACCAAGGGCTGTGTAGGACGGATGTGGAGACCTAGCAGTGTGACCTGAGGTACTGCGTGTCAGGAGGTCTTTGTGGGTCTGGCAAGGGCAGCACTTGTGTGCAAGCATGTGTATGTGAGCGTATCGCACATCCTGTGCCCTGTCACAGTGCCTCCGAGTGGCTGACAGCGTGAGCAGCTCTGTACACTTGCTTGTGGAGGTATCAATATATATACAGGTGCAAGTGAGGGGCCCACCTCCAAGGGACAGAAGACATGTTCAGGACAGGAATGGGAGGCCAAGGTTGGGGCTGGAAAGGCAGCCAGCAGGAAGGGCAGAGGCCGGTCTGGGACCGTGGGGTAGTCCATGGGCCCTCTTGTCACTCATCTCTTATCTCTCTCAGCCCAGCTCGGCCTGCAGCCCTGTGGGAAATGGTAGAGAAGGAGGGTGAGATTAGGAGGACAAAATAATCTCTAGGGGGATATTTAGACCCCATAGGTGGTGAGCTCCCCACAGTGCCAACTCCCTCCCCAATGCACCCACTCACCTGGGATGTGTTCTTCCATGGAACAAACCCTCACACTGGAGCATGCACGGAATCAGGTGACATCCTAACCCAGACAGGTTAAGCGTCTCTCCCAAGGCCACCCAGCTGTTGGCACAGGGCTGAGCCAGGCTCCGTGGTGTAGCCTCCACACTGCCCAGAGGCTCCTAACCGCAAGCAGCACCGTTTCCTGAGTGCTCACTGTGGGCAACAACAGCGGAAGGCTCAGGTGCTTTCCTTCATGAACACCTGAAAAAATACTCCAGTCCGGCTGGTGTGGCTCAGTGGTTGAGCATCAACAGGACAGCATCCCTTCAGCTCGTCAGCACACTGGCCCACTGAAGAACCACAGTAGTCCCTGCTCATGACAGGGATTGTCCAGAACTTCCCTGGCCGCTCCACAGAACCCCAGCCTCCTCATCCTGTGGGAGCCCCTGTCCTCGTCTTGAACAGAAACCTCTTGCAGAACCTGAGCTGGACAGGCCCCTGGACCCGCCGTGTTCAGGAGCCCCGGATCCCCAACTCCTATCAAAACGGCAGCCCTAGCCTGGTTCAGGAGCCTCTCTGATACTGGAGCTCTAAGGGAACCATTTCTCTAATCAACAGGAAACCCATCCTGACCCTGAGCAGGATCACCGGTCCTCACCTTCTACAGGAGGCACCCTGTCCTGCCCCCACAGCACAGGAACCTCCGCCTTCCCTGGTGGCAGGACAGAGCCTGCCCCACCCACCCTTATAGAAATGCCTGGCCTGACCCTCTTCATGGGACTCCATCTCTATAGGAATCCTGCCTGGACCTTGGTCGGGACAGCTCTGTCCTCACACTGCACTGCAGCCCTGCCGTCCAGGTAGCAGTTTACAACCACTCTGCTCATCTTAAAATCTAGTTCAGAAACCACCTCTCTGACTCTGTCTGCAGAAATTCTCTCTTACCATTGATGTTTCTATCCCTCTCCCTTCCTCTCTGAAATCTTTAAAAATATATTTTAAAGAAAGAAATCCCCACCTGTAAACTCTTTGGGAACCCCGATTGAGTTCAGGAGCCTTGCTTACATCGTTGACAATGACCCCTGACGTCACTCTCCACAACAATCCCTACCTCACACCCTACCCCACAGAGTCCACAGGAACCTGTGATCCAACTCTCAATGTGAACTTCAATCTTGAACTTACATGGAAAACCTTTCCGGAATCTGTGGGCGGCACCTGTCCTGACGCCCTGCTTTAAGTCCAGACCTCATCCTATATAGGCACCGACAGCCTCACCTGGCACAGGACCTCCTGCCCAGACACTGTGCAGGGCTTGCTGATCTAACCCTGTGCTGGCTCCATGGCTCTGACCCTCTACAGGAAGCCTTGCCTATAACAGTGCTGGATTCTGCAGAAACCTTTCCCTGACTTCCAACAGAAATCCGTAACTTGACCCGTTTCGGGAATCTCTGACCTGATCGTTCATAGGAACCCCTAAACTTGCCCTCTGGAAGCACTCCCCTGACCCTGTATAGGAAGCCCTGATGTGACTCTTTCTGACAGCCTTGGTCGGGAAGCCTTGCCCTCCCCTTGTACAGGAGCCACTGTCCTGACTGTGGCTAGTGGCCACCACATGAAACAGCGTAGCTCTGGGGAGTCTACAGAATCCCGTAGCAGGCACTGCTATAGGCTTTTCAACCCTGCTCCCCTTTCTCCCTGACTCACTCACTTTCCCAGCCTCCCTTGCAATGACAGGTGGACATGTGACAGTTCTGATCAATGGAGTGAGCAGAGTGACATACGCAACTTCCAGGCCTGGCCCATAGGAATCTCTCATGGGCCCTCTTATGAGCACTGGCTGGTGTTCTCAGTGGTGAGAGCATGGGCTTGTGCACTGAAGGGTCTCGGGTTTGATTCCCAGACAAGGGCATGCACCTGGGTTTAGGTTCGATCCCCAGCCCCAGTTGGAGCATATGCAGGCAGCTGCTGCACTGGCTTTTCTGGCAGGGTTCCATGTTGCTGGGGTATCCATGGAGACCCTTAGCTAGGGAAGAATCTCACAAAGAAGCCATCTTAGAAATGGCCAGAAGCCTTCATGAGGCTATGTGGATCACGTTCCCTGTGTATGTGCAGACCTGGGAACGTACATCCCCAGACTGCCTCATTGGGAATGAATACGGTAAGTAGGTGGGGGTGACCCTAGTTGAGTGGCCCTTGGGGCTCCACAAAGTTATGCTACAAGCCCATTGGGAAAAGGCTGCTGGTGACTGCAGCTGCCAGAGTGACCAGTGGGACTCAGACCCAGGAGTCCCCCAATGGCCAGCAGAGCTGCTCTGGCAACCGATGGGAAGGTGGGAAGGCTGGCCACCATGTGGGGCTGTTGGGAATCACTGCATCTTGAAAGCAGGATGGCTGCAGACCTTCTGTTCCCTTCTTTCTTCCTTCCCATACCCACCCACACCCCAAACAGTCTTCCAGGTCAATGCATGCCTCTGCTGTCTGGAGGGGACCCTAGGAGGCTCACCATACACCAGCTGGGCCTATGGCAGCACGGGGCTCTACCCTCCCGCAACTGTGAGCCCCACCTGGGAGTACACCCCTCCCCAGGCCTCAGAAGATTCCTATGCAAGGGGTACCTTCCTAGAGAACATCAGGACACAGCGACTGAGTCTGGACCTGTTGGCGCTGGGGCCTGCGGTGCCTTCCTCCATCCCTGTCCCCAGCAGTGCTTATGGGCACACCGACTTTCCTAGGAGCTTCTTTCCTCCAACCAGAAGCCCCCCCAATCCAGCGGTCTATTCCTCCCCCAGCCTCCAAGGAGCCCTGCCCCCGTCCACCTGTGGTGAGGCTCCCCCAAAGGGACAGGGAGGGTGAGGAGGGGGATGGGGTCCAAGGCAAAGTTGGGCTGAGCCTGGTCCCTCTTCCCCCTGTCCACCTCACCAGAAGCCTGGGATTGTGCGCCATGCAGGGTGGTTCTGAGACGGTGTGACAGCATGTGTACCAGGCACAGCGAAAGTCCGGCAGAGCGAAAGTCCGGCAGAGCGAAAGCCGCTCCACAGTGCCACCTGTGCAATGCCGGGGGTCAGACGATGACTAGGCAGAACAAGCCCCAAAGGCGCCCAGTAAGAGCCCAGGCCGGCCTCCCCTCACCCAGGTACTCTGTTCTCTCTCTGGGCAGGGATCTCTGCCCTCACACTCTATGAGAACCCACATCCCCCCTCCCTGCCCCATCCACTCAGGGACCCAGCTCTGTACAGGAGTGTCTACCCTCAGCCCACCCTCGGGCTGCAAGCAGGCACGCCGTCCACTCCCTGCACAGCAGTTTTCATCCTTGGCTACACACTGGGATCACCGTGGGGCCCTCCCGAGATGGGCTGATTTACTTGGTCTGGGGCGCTGCCTGGGCATCAGGATTGTTTTCGGCTCCCCAAGGGAGTCCAATGTCCGCCAACGCTGAGAACCACTGATGAAGCACCCCACGCCATTTGGAAAGCCCCGGGACAGGAGGCCATGTCCTCGCCCCTCAGAGCACCCTCAGTCTATGCCTCATCCAGGAAGCCCTGCCTGCACCCTGACCCTCACCTCCTGGGTCCTCCACCCACAAGTGCACTGACCCTCATTTTCTTGCTGCCCCCAGAAGGTCAGCAAGCGAGCAGGTGCCCAGTGCACCAACTGCCAGACAACCATCACGGCAGTGTGGCGGCTGAATGCCAATAGAGACCCCGTGTGCAATGCCTGCGGCCTTTATTACAAGCGACACCAGGTGTGCCCTGCCTCTTGGAGCCTCCCCCCTGCACCCCCATCCCACTAACCTGGCCTTCCTTCTCCTTTTCCTTTCCTGTGTTCTTCCTATCTCCCTTTCTCTCTTCTCCCTGTTATTCTCCTCCCTCCTCCTTCCCTATCACCCTTCTCTTCTCTACACCTTCATCTCCTCCCTGCCTGTCTTTTCCCTCCTGCTCCCTTCTCTCTCCTCCATTTCTCATTTCCTTCCCCCTCCCCTCCAGCCATCAGCTAGTCCTATGGCTAGAGGCTCCCTCAGCCTTTCCATTGCTTAGGGCCTCACAAGCTCATGACTCCTTAGGGCATTATCTGTGCCACAGCTGGGGCCTGCTCCCCTAGTCCTTGACCCAATTCCCGACTCTTAAGGAATGGGGTGGAAAGGGTGTCCCTGCTGGAGACAGAGGCAAAAGTCTGAGGTTGGGGAACACTCATGGCCTCTCTTTCATCAGGTGAACCGACCACGGACCGTGCAGAAGGGTGGTATAAAGTCTAGAAAACCCAGGCCATCACAGAAAGAAAAGAAGCCAGTGTTGAGCCTGGGAGGCACAGGACCAGCTGAGGCTCCGGCTGGTGGCTTCTTGGTAGTGGCTGGGGGCAGCGATGGTGGGAATTGTGGGGAAGTGGCCTCAGGCTTGAGATTGGGCCCACCTGGTACTGCCCATCTCTACCGAGGCCCGGGCCCCGTGGTGCTGTCAGGGCCTGTCAGCCACCTCATGCCTTTCCCCGGGCCCCTGTTGGGTTCACCCACAGGCTCCTTCCCCACAGGCCCCATGCCTCCCACCACCACCAGCACTGTGGAGGCGCCACTCAGCCCATGAGGACACAGAGCATGACTCAGAGCAGGTGTAGGGTCCCTCTCCGCGTGGAGCCAGAAGTTTCTACAACCCAACCTCTGGGCTCCCCATAGCTCTTGGTCTGGACCATCAATGATTTGTAAAATAAATCATCAGAGTCCTGACGATGGAGGTGTGAGTCTGAGTGGGACTGAATAAAGAGCCGTGGTAGGTGGGGTGTGCAATGGTGCCTGTGTGAGACAGCACGTGTCACCCTTCATGATAGTGGGTTATGATGTGCAAGTACAAGAGTGTACTAGTATGTGAAACCGCGTGTGACAGCAACCAGGGTGTATGATATGGCATGTACCTGCACACGTCATGGGCAGAGACTGTGTATGGTGGCTGACTGCTCTGTGCGGTGGTGACCATGGGGGTGAGGTTCTGAGAGATGGTGTGCACGACACCAGACAACTGTGAGAAATGGGGCACCAGTGACTGTATGAGAGGACGTGGGGGTATGTGTGTAACGGGGTGTGCTGAGGCAACATGTGAGGCTGTGCTCATGTGATTGTGCACCATGCAGGGTGGTTCTGAGACGGTGTGACAGCATGTGTACCAGGCACAGCATTTGCTCAATAAACATTTCTGGGATGCTCACCAAGGGCTGTGTAGGACGGATGTGGAGACCTAGCAGTGTGACCTGAGGTACTGCGTGTCAGGAGTTCTTTGTGGGTCTGGCAAGGGCAGCACTTGTGTGCAAGCATGTGTATGTGAGCGTATCGCACATCCTGTGCCCTGTCACAGTGCCTCCGAGTGGCTGACAGCGTGAGCAGCTCTGTACACTTGCTTGTGGAGGTATCAATATATATACAGGTGCAAGTGAGGGGCCCACCTCCAAGGGACAGAAGACATGTTCAGGACAGGAATGGGAGGCCAAGATTGGGGCTGGAAAGGCAGCCAGCAGGAAGGGCAGAGGCCGGTCTGGGACCGTGGGGTTGTCCATTGGCCCTCCTGTCACTCATCTCTTATCTCTCTCAGCCCAGCTCGGCCTGCAGCCCTTTGGGAAATGGTAGAGAAGGAGGGTGAGATTAGGAGGACAAAATAATCTCTAGGGGGATATTTAGACCCCATAGGTGGTGAGCTCCCCACAGTGCCAACTCCCTCCCCAATGCACCCACTCACCTGGGATGTGTTCTTCCACGGAACAAACCCTCACACTGGAGCATGCACGGAGTCAGGTGACATCCTAACCCAGACAGGTTAAGCGTCTCTCCCAAGGCCACCCAGCTGGTGGCACAGGGCTGAGCCAGGCTCCGTGGCGGAGCCTCCACACTGCCCAGAGGCTCCTAACCGCAAGCAGCACCGTTTCCTGAGCGCTCACTGTGGTCAACAACAGCGGAAGGCTCAGGTGCTTTCCTTCATGAACACCTGAAAAAATACTCCAGTCTGGCTGGTGCGGCTCAGTGGTTGAGCATCAACAGAACAGCATCCCTTCAGCTCGTCAGCACACTGGCCCACTGAAGAACCACAGTAGTCCCTGCTCATGACAGGGATTGTCCAGAACTTCCCTGGCCGCTCCACAGAACCCCAGCCTCCTCATCCTGTGGGAGCCCCTGTCCTCGTCTTGAACAGAAACCTCTTTCAGAACCTGTGCTGGACAGGCCCCTGGACCCGCCGTGTTCAGGAGCCCCGGATCCCCAACTCCTATCAAAACGGCAGCCCTAGCCTGGTTCAGGAGCCTCTCTGATACTGGAGCTCTAAGGGAACCCTTTCTCTAATCAACAGGAAACCCATCCTGACCCTGAGCAGGATCGCCGGTCCTCACCTTCTACAGGAGGCACCCTGTCCTGCCCCCACAGCACAGGAACCTCCGCCTTCCCTGGTGGCAGGACAGAGCCTGCCCCACCCCCCCTTATAGAAATGCCTGGCCTGACCCTCTTCATGGGACTCCATCTCTATAGGAATCCTGCCTGGACCTTGGTCGGGACAGCTCTGTCCTCACACTGCACTGCAGCCCTGCCGTCCAGGTAGCATTTACAACCACTTTGCTCATCTTAAAATCTAGTTCTGAAACCACCTCCTGACTCTGTCTGCAGAAATTTTCTCTTATCGTTGATGTTTCTGTCTCTCTCCCTTACTCTCTGAAATCAATAAAAAAATAGTGTAGTACCAATATTACATTTTTAGCTTTGATAAATGTGTTATGGTTATGTAAAGTGTTAACATTAGGATAGCCTAATGTTATGATCATTAAGAATTCCCTTATGATCTTTACACCTTTTCGGTAAGTCTAAAATTATTTCCAAATCAAAAGTTTTATAAAAGTGAGCAAAGTTTTAAACTAACTCTTCACCAAAGGAAATACACAGATGACAAATAAACAAATTAAAAGGTGATTTTTATTATTACCCCTTAGGGAATCGTAAGTTAATACTATAATGAGGTACTGATAGACACTTTAAAATGGTTAAATTAATAAGAAAAACCCCAAACTGGCCATATTGAATGTTGGTAAGGTTGGAGAAC
Organism: Myotis myotis; assembly: GCF_014108235.1. Lineage (NCBI taxonomy): Eukaryota > Metazoa > Chordata > Mammalia > Chiroptera > Vespertilionidae > Myotis > Myotis myotis. The sequence continues at coordinate 3,434,970 of NW_023416346.1, read as the reverse complement.
AACTGGAATTTTCATAATTGCTGGTAGGAATATAAAATAGTACTACCATTTTGGAAAACACTTTAGCAGTTTCTTGACAAGTTATACATACACTTACCATATGATCCAGCCGAGAACAAGGAAAGCACGCCTGCATATGTAGATTTACACATAAACGTTCATAGCAGTTTTTTCTGTAATAGCTAAAAACTGGAAACAACCGAAATGTTCATTAAGAGGTGAATAGATACACAGATTATGGAATGTTAATTTTTAAAATACTACTCTGCAACAAAAGGAAGAAAATATTGATACAAACCTTGTAAATCTAAAGTAATTATGTTGACAGAAAGAGATCAGGCAAAAATAGTATGTATTACATTACTACATTTGTATAATATTCTAGAAAATGTGAACTAATCTGTAATGATGGAAAGCAAATGAATTGTTGCTTGTGGAGAAAGAGATTGGGCACTGGTGAAAGTGAGAGCTTATCAAGAAGCATAAGGAAACTTTGGGAGTGATAGGTAAGTTTACTACCTTGATTGTTGTAGTACTTTCATGGGTATATCCACATGTCAAAACTTTTCAATTTATAAACTTTAAATATGTTCAGTTTATTATATTACAACTAGAGGCTTGGTGCACAAAATTCATGCACTGGAGGGGGGGGTCAGTCTCTCAGCCCAGCCTGTGCCCTCTCGCAGTCTGGGAGCCCTTGGGGGGTGTCCGACTGCTCCTGCCACCACTGTTGCGCTCATCAGTCATGAGCCCGGCTTCTGGCTGAGCAGCGCTCCCCCTGTGGGAGTGCACTGGCAGCTTCTGCATTGAGTGTCTGCCCCCTGGTGGTCAGTGTGTGTCATAGCGACTGGTCGTTCTGCTGTTTGGTCGATTTGTGTATTACCCTTTTATTATATAGGATTATACTGCAATAAATCTATTTAAAATATACCTATTTCAAAATTTAGATTTTATGTTAATTTTATGTAATAAGCATAATCTATGTATAAAATTAAATATAATTAAATAGCAGTTGAAAGTATTGGTTCTCAAACCTCAGCATGCATTGGAATCTGCTTGATGGCTTTTTAAAAAAAAAGATTTCTGGGTCTCATCTCCAGAATTTCTAGTTCAGCAGGCGTGGATTTGGATCTGATAATTTGCATCTTTTTAACATGGTCCCACATGGTACTGACTTTGAGAACACTGGTATGGGTTTAACGTATAGGCTTTTGGGATCAGAAACACCTAAGTTTTAATCCTGGTTATTTTGTTTACTAGTTGTATGTCTCTAAGCAACGGATTCCCCTAATGAAAAATGGAAATGATAATAATTGTCCCACAGGACCCTTTTATGAATTAAATGATTAAAGTGATTAGCATAATAATGCTTGGCATGTAACAAGCCAATAAAATAACTAATTGACAGTTTGTTTTTGTTTTTGTCAGTTTGGTTTTATTTCTCCATTGAAGAATTGGTGGAGAAAATAAATGGTAGTGGTCTTAAAATATTTAGCATGTCTTTCCAGTGACAATTGTTTTTACCTCAAGAGTTATTTGTTAAAAAATTGGGGACATCTATAATATTTTCAACAATAAAGATAAAATTTTTAAAAATTTAAAAAAGAATTAGGTTTTTATTTTGAAATACACTACATTGAAAAGAGAAAGAGGCACAAAGGGGCCTCTTTGAGGATTCAGAGTTGAATCCACATTTCCCATAGAAAAAAGACAAGTGCTTAGGTACAATCCACAAAATAAAATCAGTTATTTGCCATATTGCAATGAATCTACACACCTTTTAAATGTATTAAAATATTTAGTATTTTGCAAAAAAAATCTTTTTCACTGTGTTATTTTAAAATTTATTTTTATATGTTTTTAATTGATTTTAGAGAGATGAAGGGAGGAGAGAGAGGAACATCAATGTGAAAGAGATATATGGATCTGCTGCCTCCTGCACACCCCCTTCTGGGGATCAAACCCACAACCCCGCGCATGTGCCCTGACTGAGAATGGAACCGGTGACCCGTTGGTTCATGGGATGATGCCCAACCAACTGAGCCACACCAGCCAGGACTTGTTATTCATATTTATTTATTTATTTAAATATTTTTATTGATTTTTTTACAGAGAGGAAGGGAGAGGGATAGAGAGTTAGACACATCGATGAGAGAGAAACATCGATCAGCTGCCTCCTGCACACCCCCCACCGGGGATGTGCCCGCAACCAAGGTACATGCCCTTGACCGGAATCGAACCTGGGACCCTTCAGTCTGCAGGCCGATGCTCCATCCACTGAGCCAAACAGGTCAGGGCTTGTTATTCATTTTTAGTGTCCCTCTTTTATTTGTGATGATATTTTTCTTTTTAATGGTAAAATTGCCTCATAACTAATTTATGTGATGAAAATATTTGCAGCAAATGATATCTACAGCAAAGATGCTACAGCAAAAATACTGGACACAGTAATAATAACCATTAGACGATAAATATTATCATGTTTATGATATATTAGAGACCACTCAAAATTGAAAATCCATTATAATCAGCAACTTGGAAAAGGGTGGGCTTGCTTTCTAGAAACATTGTTGTGATACAAATGTCTGTTGTATTAATAATTATTTGTATACAGGTATTCCCAGTTCACATTACTCCACTTCACTTTTGCAAAAGACCTACATTAGCGCAGTAACTGCTTTCACTAACCAAAAGAAATTGGAAGAGATTTTTGGCTTTTACAAAAGAACAAAAAGCCATTACACTACTACTATAGGTGCTGCTGGTCAGATTTGGGCCCTATCCATTTATATGTCACGCAAAATAAAGGTAGATGGAAAAAGAAGAGACATCTGTAATCCTTTCAACAATAAATATAAATTTAAAAAATAAAATAAGGGAGATGAACACAGAAATACTTAGCAAACACTCCCAATGTTTGTAAGACCACGATGAGACCAGTAATGGGACCTCTATTTAACTGACAAGTTTTTCATATCCTGTTTACTGAGGTTTTCCTCCAGCATTAGCAAGACACCTTCAGCATGATGACATATGTTCCGCATTCAGACTTCTTTGACTTGTCAGTAGTTTCCCTGTCTCTTAGAATAAGGTCATAATAAAATCTCCAATTTAGCAATAAAGGGACTGAACCCAAGGATCGATGGTTGAAAGATGGAAATAGGAAAGAAATGTGTTTCAGGGAAAATGGCAGAAATAGCCTGTATATGTTTAACATCCAGCACTAGGTTCTGATTTTTAAAATTCAGATGAACATTGTATTTTTTAAAAAAAAAACATGACATTGTTTTGACACTTTGGGTTGCATCTAAATAGCTTAAAACCTTTTAAAATGTTCTCTGATAAAATTGTAACTGTAAATCTGAGCTTGAGTTTTGAAAATATGTACTGTGCGATTATTTCGTAAGGTGACTTAGGGAAGGTGAAAACTTTCAGAGTACCTTTTGGAGAGTGTGGGGTTGGGGAGCAGGTATGCATGCCTGACTCTAGAATTTGTTCCTGCCAAGGCAGAACAGTAGTTGTCCTTTTGAGTAAGATTCTGATGAGCCACAGGAAAAGAAACAGAAAAACTTTGGACTGATGGTCTCATCCTTGGACCTTGGGTTTAAGGCTCAAAAGTGAGTGCTAGCAGTGAGGGTCCTTGTTGTAAATGTTCCCTCCACGTCCCGCGTGGTTCAGGGTTCAGGATCTGGAAGAGGAGCCGCACACAAATGAAAGAGAAAAGACACGAGATAATTTGTGAATATTGGGGGCCAGGTGGGTAAGTCCAACTCAAGAGGAAGGACTTCCACTGGTGCTCAGGCCACACCAACCCTTTATAGTCAGAGGTAAACAGGGCAGTGGTCACCATAGTTACACAGTTCTTGTGAGTTTCACTTGTTTTGACCATGTTTACACTTCCTGCACTTCCCTCAGCCCATTAGCTTCCCAGATACGATCTGGGGAGTGTTATAAGGTCAAGCCTAATTATGCTAAGAGGACTGTGCCCTCTAAGCTGGGACTTGTTTGTGACTTTGCCCACAGGTCAGTCCGAGGCTTAACCCTATATCAGTTCCCCACAGGTCCTGAGGAAGGCAATTGACACTCTGAAGTAGGTTTCATGCCTAGGTATTGGCAAGGGATACCAACTATGGGTGAAGTGTCAGATGGCATCATCAAACCTCTTCGTTTGGCCTGAGAGAGCTGATCTATGTGTCTGTAGGAGGGTTATCTGTGTATAAAATTGGGAAAGTAAACAATTAACAGAGCTGTGATAACAGTGGTACAAAACCCTCTCAATTGAGAATACAGCCAGTGTGTGTGTGTGTGTGTGTGTGTGTGTGTGTGTGTGTGTGTGTGGTGGTGGTGAGCATAGAGCGGCACAGGGCCCAGTGCCACTGGACCCTTATGAGTAGTGAAGGCAATGACAAGCCCTAATACAATACCTGATCATTAAAGCCCACAAAGCCAGAAAGATGTGACACCAACAGGTATGATAGGGGAATTATAATGGCCAAAATGAGGCCATAAACCTATACTGATTCATCTGGGAGCAAAGAGGGGACTGAGGAAGAGGATTATTTATGGTCCAGGCAACTCTTCTGGTGGGCGCTGCAATCCACTAAGTATTCTCATTGTCACTGCTACCCTAATGCCTGTGAATACAAGTCTTCCTCAGATTCATGTGCTATAACCTGGAGAAGCAAGGGCCACTTAAACAGAGTATTGCCAAAGTGGCTGAGGATTAATGACAGAGAATTGAGCCTAGTCCAGCCGTGGGCAAACTACGGCCTGCGGGCCGGATCCGGCCCATTTGAAATGAATAAAACTAAAAAAAAAAAAAAAAAAAAAAAAAAGACCGTACCCTTTTATGTAATGATGTTTACTTTGAATTTATATTAGTTCACACAAACACTCCATCCATGCTTTTGTTCCGGCCCTCCGGTCCAGTTTAAGAACCCATTGTGGCCCTCGAGTCAAAAAGTTTGCCCACCCCTGGCCTAGCCAGTATGTATGGAGAGCCATAATGCACATTATATTCTTGGTGAGAATAAGCACACACACAAATAAACTTCCTATATAATAAAAGCCTAATATGCAACTTGTCCCCTCGACCGGGAGTTCGACCACTCGCTATGATGTGCGCTGACCACTAGGGGGTGGTGTGGAACATGGTGAGTGTCAGCAAGGTGGCACAGGCAGCTGGTGGTAGTGGAGGCACTGCTGGCCCTGATGGGCCCCGACGAGAGTGGGACCACAGTGGGATGGTGTGGAGAAGAGGAGTGGGTGGTGCCAGGCCAAGGCGGGTGTGAGCAGGGCCCAATCACTCTGCTGACTGCCCCGCAGAGGGCAACCAGCAGTGGCAGCGGGGGGCTGGGCCACCACCCGGCTCTCAGGCACTGCAGGAGCTGGGAAGGAACCCAGTGACTCAGGTGAAGGGGGGCATGCGGGGGCCCAGGGGCCCAGGTGCTGCCCAGGGCCCAGAGGTCAGCTGGAACCTGCCCTTCCATCCCAGACGCATGCGCTTCAGTCACCGGCCAGGCCTAGGGACTGCACCCATGCATGAATTTCATGCACCAGGCCTCTAGTAAAAACAGAAAGGTCACCAATTCAATAAGCAATAATTGAGCACTTACAATATATTGGGTGCTATGCACGATGGTAGGACTATCAGGGCAAGTAAACATATCCTTGTCATATGTAAAGAACTATACTATTGTCTATGCATGACTAGAGCTATAACAGGAGAAAATGAAGAGCTTTGTATGAAAAAGCAAAACATTTAAGTAGTTATAAAATAGTAGCAGGGTGGCCTATCGAAAAGAGTGGATTTGGGTTTAGCAGTTTTTAGTTTGGGGTGTTAAGCCTGATTATTGCCTTTCAAAATTAGAAAACCATATCAAGACAAGTAATTTACCCAAATTGCGAGGTTATGGTATTGTTAGAATAGAGATTAGCTCTATAACTCCTAGACCCTGCTCCTTCCATTCCACCATATTTTCAGGGCAATGCGTTATTTGGTCTCCGGGTTGTAGGGCCTACATTTCGAAAGGATGACAGCATGTCCTTAAAAGCTACGGCCTGCCTATTATTAAATATTAAAGACCTTTTTTCTTTGGCAGTCTTGTGGTTCTTAACACAGTAAGACTTCTCCGCTAAGGTGGTTTCAAGGGGTGATGGAATTGCACAAATACTTGATTGTAAAATTCAAACGAAAATTACCTTTGCCATAAAGAACATAATCATCTTCTTAATGAACACGCCCTGGAACATGAACAGCAGTACACTATGGTCATTTGGAATCAATCAAGCAGTCAGTAACCAATCACCTCTCTTTCCTTTCACCCTTCCCCCACCCCACTGCAGTGCAGTAATGTGGCTGCTTCCAGACTGTGATAATGCATCCCTAGGGATATTGTATCCAGCAAGTGAAAGCAATAAACTTATCTGGAGAATCTGTTCTGCTTCTGAAGGGAAAGAAAAAAGGGCACTAAGTCCCAGACTTTCAAGTCAGAGTCCTGATTACTTTAGAAAAGTTTTTATCACACCGTGGAACGTGATTTTTCTAAGGTGCCTCCCCTTCCCCTCCACCTAAAAGGGACTTCATATCGGACAAAAACTAGGGAGTTATGGTTCACCTCACTTACACTGAAGTCTCCCACCATGGAACTTACAGTTCTTGCTGTAACATTCTAGTCCACCTGCAGGCCAGTAGGACCGAAGGCCTCCCTCCATTCATTGAACAGTAACCAGCATCTATTAGCTTTTATTTTATTCTATGTCTTTTGCTAAGCTTTTTATGCGTTTCACTTTATTTTTTTAATCCTCACAGAAGCAGAATTATTGTTCCTACATTCCTGCAGAGAAGGTAATGAGTTTATTTTTTTGTTTTTTGTTTTGTTGTTAATCCTCACCCGAGGATATGTTTCCTTTGATCTTTTAGAGAGAGTGGAAGAGAGAGGGAAACACAGGGAGAAACATCGATGTGAGAGGAACACATTGGCTGCCTCCTGCATGTGCCCTGACCAGGGCCCGGGCAGGGGAGGAGCCTGCAACCAAGGTACATGCCTTTAACCGGAATCAAACCCAGGACCCTTCAGTATGCAGGCCCATGCTCTGTCCACTGAGCCACACCTGGCTAGGGCAAGGTAATGAGTTTAGAGAGGCCACATGTACAAAACATTATGTTGCCTTCCATTTCCATTATATTTAATCTCACAGAAGATAAAACATGGTAGACAGCCTAAAATCCTTTGCAAAGATTAATGTGCTGTACATATAAATATGTTATTTTTCTGCTTACTGAAATATATGAGCATACCATTGGTGGTTTCACAATCTGAAAATAAATCAGCATTTTTGAGAGAAATCCTGGTTGGATTCAAGGAATTCTTATTTAGTCTTATGCAAGAAGCCTTCTTAGATTTAAATTCAAGGATTTAGTATCTTGATATTGCTATGGCTTTCAAGTCAGAGGCCTAGCTTTCCTGATGGCCATATGACTGAGTTGGTCACGTTGCATCAGTGGTATCATTTGGTCCATGTGACTTAAAAAGGAGGTCATTTGAATATTGTCACGTGGGATATCATCTTCATACAACAGTAGACTCCATGTAAACTTTCCCAGAGGATGCTATCATGAAAGGCTTGTGGACCAAATTAAGATGTGCAAGCCAAGAGTACTCTTGAAATCTATAGAGCAACTTGAAAGCTTGTAAATACATAGAACAAACATTTTAAAAAATAACAAAAATGGACTCAATATTATTTCTTTTTACTTTCAAAATATAAAGAACAAAATAAAGACAAACATTGCAAGTTTAAAAGAAAGTTTAAAAAAGGTATGCAAATCACAGTTTAGACTACACCATTTGAATCTTAGATTTGGCAATGGTAATATAAGTTGAGAATAAAGGAAAGAATACAATCCCAGAGTTATTTATCATGTTCTTTTAAGCTTACCCAACAATGTGGAAATCAAAATGTTCATTGACAGAGAAAATGAAAATGAAACAAACAGTTTCTGGGTTTATCTTATCCCAATTTTTTCTTTTTATCTGATCCTGATTTTCTCATTAAGATTTAATAGCTTGTAAAAATTTGGATACTTTTAAAATCTGCTTATTATGGAAACTTTGAAACTTAGAGAAACTAGATAATGAATCCATACATCCAAGACCTAGAGTTAACAATTTTTAGTATTTTGCCATATTCCTTTATCTGTTTTTGACTGAAGCATTAAATATAACTTACAGACTTCATGATAGTTATTTCAAATGCTTCAGTGTACATTACTAAAGATGACATGATCCTATTTAACCGCAATATCATTGTCACACTTAACAAAACTATTTTCTAATATCATCTAATACCTGATCTATAGGCACATTTTTCTAGTTGTCCCCAACATGTCTTTTACAGCTCGTTTGTTTAAACGCGGATTACAGATTCTATTCATTTGTGAGATGTCTAAAGTGTTTTACTCAACAACAGCGGTCACATTTTCTTTTTCCATAACACTGACTTGTTAAAAAATACCAGACCAGTTATTCTACCTTCTGGAAGTATCTGTTTTTTCATGGTCAGTTGATTAACTTGTTCTCCTATCTTCTATATTTCATGAAAACTGTAATTAAAACCTATAGGTTTGATTATTTTTCAGTGAAATATTTTGTTGTAAGAATTTACCAGATGTGTCCTATGAACTTTTTATTTTATCGCATCAGGAGGCACATAAGTCTGGCTCTAACCTTCATGTTTTCTGTTTTTCAAAGTTAATTGTTGATTGCTGAAATAGTCGTTTCATGTTGGTCTGAGGCTGAAGAAAATGGTTAGTCTGAGGCTGAAGAAAATGGCCATCAGTGCACTAAATCATTAATTTGATAATGATCAAATTGTTTTTGTCATTAGCAGAACTAACCAGTTAGTGCATATTAACCATACCATATAATCATAGGTGCTATTGTTGTAATGTACCCCGCGAATCACACAAGGACACCTCAAGAAGTCGAATTAAAGATTCACATTTACCATACTTCACTATACGATGGTCTCTATTTTGGAACAAAAACACCTTTCAGATGGTCTTTTTTTTTTTTTTTTTTTAAATATATATTTTATTGATTTTTTACAGAGAGGAAGGGAGAGAGATAGAGAGTTAGAAACATCGATGGGAGAGAAACATTGATCAGCCGCCTCCTGCACATCTCCTACTGGGGATGTGCCCGCAACCCAAGTACATGCCCTTGACCAGAATCGAACCTGGGACCTTTCAGTCCACAGGCTGACGCTCTATCCACTGAGCCAAACCGGTTTCGGCCTTTCAGATGGTCTTTAAAAAAAAAATCTCTCAACTCAAATAAAATGTAATCGTTGGGTGAATAATGAGATATGGAGCTTTCACAGATACTCCTTCTACAGCGTGGTGAGCACATTCATTAAAAAGGCATGGCTTTCTCGCTAACTGCCTGAATCAGTCTTGATATACTGACCTCATGTTACGTTTTTTGTTTTGTTTTGTTTTGTTTTTGTTTGCAGTTTAGGATCATGAAAAATAGCCCTTAAACTGCCTGCCCCTGCCTGCTAAGGTTACTAAATAGAGGCACTGGGGAAAGTTTTCCATTTATTACTTTTGGCACTTTAATGAAAAACACCTTTTATCAGTAAATGTGTTTGCTATGCCAGCAAGCCAAAACGAAGAAGAAATATTTTTCTTCCCACGGCTCATATTCCTCAGTTTATTCTGGCCCTCTAAACTAGTTTCTGGTTTCCTTGGATGACACACAAACTCAGAGCTGGAGGTCCGGATTTTAAACATGTGTCAATTTTGGAATGATGTTGCATTATAGAAATGTTTTGGAGCGCTTGCCAGCCCATTGCTAACTCTTTAGAAATCATTCCTTCCCTCGCATTCCTCCCCCTTCCCATTGTCATTTGCTCCAATTAACATGTTACTGAGGTGAAGTCTGAATCATGTAAAGTCAAAGCCATGAGGGAATGAGAAACTTGAAGCAGAAAAAGCCCATGAGACAGAACCAATTCCATTTTACAGAGACAAAGAAAACAATTTCTTTTCTTCGATGACAAAGAAAGGAGTCATCCTCTCATAGCTTTTCAGTTTCTTGTACCAGTTCCCATGAGACCTAGCAGTATGCTTCTCCCCGATATGTCTACATATTTACAATGCTACATCTCCTTGGGTTTAATTTGGCCAATGGCGAGTTGATTTCTGTCACTTCCAGCCAAAGAAGCTTGCATTATAGCACAGTTAGATAACATCTCTTGGTTTTCTAATTTAGGAAATGAGAAGAATGAAAGGGACACCTTCTTCCTCTTTGCAGACCTCCTTTGCTAAGCCTGAATTTTGTTAGCTTTGGATAAGAACAGTTGCAACTTCAGAATCTTTGTTAATACCAGGAATTGCTGTATTTCTCCACAGACTTTGGCTTAGCTTTAAATTTTGTGGTCACCATGAGTTATGAAGGTGATCAAGCTTGCCTTTTTCATTTTTATGACTAGAAAGCTTAAAAATAAGTTTGAAATCCACATAGAGCAGTAGTTTAGAACAGTGATTTTCAGTCTTTTCCAACCCCTGGCACACATAAACTAATTATTAAAATTCTGGGGCACACCAAGAAAATACATTTTTTGCCGATCTGACAAATAATAGGTATAATTTTGATTCATTCAAACCAGATGACTATTATTGTGTTGGCTGTTGTCATTTTTTAATTTGAAAATCTAAGGGAAGAGAGGCCAGTGGCCTTGCCTAAATAGTCAGATATTGCATTTTTTAAAAATTCTTTTGACGCACCAGTTGAAAGTCATTAGTTTAGAAATTTGAAATATGTGATTTTCCATTAAGTTCATTCCTGGATCATTTTCCAAATCTTCTTTGTTCTTTTTTCCCCTCCTCTCCTTATCACCCATTTTTTTTTTATCTTTTATAATCTTTTCTTATTTTATAAATCTTTTAAATAAATATAAATTAATATCACACCTAATGAGTCCTGCATACAGCTGTATGCATCCAAGATGTTGTATAATTACCTGTTGAGTCTTCTTTCACTTAAGGCCACAAATATTCTTCTGAATGCAATAAGCAGTGACTACCTAATAGAAGTCTTTGGGGCCTTAAGTAAAAGGTTCTTCCCAAGATTTTGTGGTTATTATCAAAATAACTATATACTTGTATAAATCTACCAATCATGTAGGTGCAATTTTCAAAATTCTATATTCCATGTATTTATTTTGATACATATACATGTTTTAAATATTATACACAAATATAATACTTCCTATTTTTCCTGCTTCCATTACATGAAACAATTTTATTCAAACTCTTTATATCATCTTCAACATCACTACTAGCATTACTATTCCTATCTCTACAGCCTTCTTTAAAACTATGTTATGAAAATTTTCCAACATATGGGAGAGCGAAGATTTTTTATATACCTCCTAGAGGCCTGGTGCATAAGTTCATGCACCAGTGGGGTCCCTTGGCCTGGCCTGCAGGATCGGGCCGAAACCAGCTCTCTGACATCCCCCGAAGGGTCCTGGATTGCGAGAGGGCGCAGGCCAGGCCGAGGGACCCCACTGGTGCACAATCAGGGCTGGAGAGGGACGCAGGAGATTGGCCAGCCCGGAAGGAACTGCAGGAGGGCTCCAGGGTGTGTCTGGCCTATCTTGTTCAGTCCTGATCAGCCGGACCCCAGCAGCAAGCTAACCTACTGGTCAAAGTGTCTGCCCCCTGGTGGTCAGTGCACATCATAGTGAGCAGTTGAGTGGCCTTAACATATCATTAGCATATTATGCTTTGATTGGTTGAATGGCCAACGGGTCAACCAGACACTTAGCATATTAGCCTTTTATTATATAGGATTGCCTGGCTTCAATAATTATTTAAATATAGACAATTTTATTTCATCTGTATCACTTCCCATTCCCCTTCCCTGAAATAGCAGCCCTATAAAATCCAATTTAAATTGTATGAACTTATGATATATTTTTTTTATTATGATGTATTTTATCTTTAAAGTATTAGGTCAAGCCACATGATACTTCTAATATTCTACCACTTTTAATTCATAGAAAAGGCGATTTCATATGGTTCAAAACCATATGATTCACGTAGTTCCTCATTCTGTCCAATAAGGCTAGACACAATGTTCAATCTAATACCAATAAGTGTTTATGCTACCTGAATTGTGGTCTCTGAATATCATTTCTCATTAACAGGAATAAGGGTTCTTTGGAGAAATGGCTAATTTGATTTCTGTGGCAGGAAATGTGCAAGAGAAACTTGAAATAGCTTACTGTACCATAAAGCAAGGATACAAAGGCTATTGTGATTAAGTTAAAAGGACTCAGGAGCCAATTTGATGTTTTTGATGATTCCTGCACAAAAATTAAGTCAAGAGCATTTCCTCTTCACATTTTCAGAACTACGTCAGGTCAGGGGAATTTGACTTGAGCTAGTTAATCAATAATAGTCTTTGTTAGTGATTTTCTCTTTCTCCTTCTCCAAGAGAGACATTTCTTTTGAGGATTGGTGAGTGATATTTCATTGATGAACTTTCTTTTAGAACAATGATCACTTAACTCCAGAGAAGGTCAATGGATTAGAAGGTTGTAATTGACATTTCTGGTCAACATAATAACATGTCTACATAACTATGGATATATTTAACTTTGAAGTTATCTATATAAAGAGACTAACGTCCTTCAGTTTGGAAAAAAGTGAAACAAATCTGAATGGGGATCATTATCACAAATGACTGCCAAATGCCTCAGGAAAAAGGGAAGCTATTTGTGATTCTAGTGATTGCTGTAAGGGGAATTTCACAGATCCTCCTAAGATACTGTCAAGTGCTTCAAAGGAAACTGAATAATTGTTTGCCTCTGGTAAGTCTGATCTCAGTTGAAAATATAGATAAACATATTAGAACTGTGTATAGATGCTCCTACCACACTGGATTCCTAGCCTTCGTCTATCTGAGAACCAAGTGAAACAAAAAAGTTTCAGAATTAATTCTGAATTTCTCCTCAGCCACTTCTGTCAGCAGACAGATGCAGAGAAACAGGTAAGGCTATATCAGTGGTTCTCAACTTTCCTAATGCCACGACCTTTTAATACAGTTCCTCATGTTGTGGTGACCCGCAACCATAATATTATTTTCATTGCTACTTCATAACTGTCATTTAGGGGCTGTTATGAATTGTAATATAAATATCTGATATGCAGGATGTATTTTCATTGTTACAAATTGAACATAATTAAAGCATAGTGATGCATTACAAAAACAATATGTAGTTATATATGTGTTTTCCAATGGTCTTAGGCGACCCCTGTGAAAGGGTCGTTCGACTCCCAAAGGGGTTGCGACCCACAGGTTGGCGACCCACAGGTTGAGAACCGCTGGGTTATATGAAGCCCTTATCCATTCTTGCTAGCTGCTGTCTTCTACATTGGATGTAGGACAACTTCTAAGGACATGAGAATAAAAAGCAATGGCGGCTTTTGCAATGCAGAATGCTTTCCACTAGGGCAGGTAAAAAAGTGCACTGCTGACAGGTATAGATAGAACTAGATTAAACTGGGAATAAACTGCCTATCCCTACAACCTCCTAATCCCATCTCCACACTCATACCTTTTTCTTCTTGAAAACCAAATTTGATTGTGTCCTTTCTTTGCCACAGTGCTAAATTAGTATGGTTCAAAATTGGCATTAAAAGACCTCCCCATAAGTTTAATTCTTAACCTTCCCAACTTTATCTCCTGCCATCTCCATTGCCCCAGTCTTTTATTCCTAAGCCAGGATTCTCTGGAAATATTTCCTAACTCCAGTGACTAAAAGCATTTCACATTTCACTAGAACTGTACATTCTCAGGGCAAAGTAACAAATTTAAACACTCGAGCAGAGTTAAGGTCATGCATATAAGCATAACCAATAGATGCAAGACACTGGGGGTGGGGGTGAGGGCATGTGCCAGGGGGTAGGGGAGGCCGGGGAGGAGGTCAATGGAGAAAAAAAGAAGTCATATGTACTACTATTTATAATACTTTAAACAACAAAACTTTGTTATTTCCAGAAGACAAACAATTATTTTTAAAAATATATAGTTTTATTGATTTCAGAGAGGAAGAGAGAGGGAGAGAGAGATAGAAACATCAATGATGACAGAGAATCACTGATTGGCTGCCTCCTGCACACCCCCTACTGTGGATTGAGGCCACAACCTGGGCATGTGCTCTTGACAGGAATCAAACCCAGTGACCCTTCAGTCCTCAGGCCTAGGCGCTATCCACTGAGCCAAACTGGCTAGGGTCAGAAGACAAAGATTTATAGAGAACTTTAATAAAATAAGGATATCAGGTTATTGCAAGTAAATAGCATAGATATTCAAGATACACTAGAACATCTTTTTCACACTCCCTGATTTTTCTTGGCTCAAAATAACTGTTCCAGCTGTTGCCTCCCCACACTTTATAACTTTCTATCAAAGTCTCATGCTTCAAGGCCAAATTTCAATTTCACCTATTCTAAGATCATGAGAAAAATTAGCATTATCAGTCTTGATAGTCCCTTAGCAATTCATTTGCACCAATGTGCCCAGCTGTTCTGTTCTAGTTTTGTCTTTTATAGCTTACCTTCTTATTATGTAGAGAATGTTCAGAAAACATCTCTTATTGTGCATTTCCCACAGTACTTATCATAATATTTTATACACTGAGGGTAATAATAAGCATGTTAAATTGAATTGATTGCAATGAGTGGAAAAGAGGAGAAAACCAAGATATATTTGTCTTATATCACCAGTTTTTTTCTGGATGACTTTCCATGTTGATCCCAGGGTGAGTGACTCCTGGTAGAAAACCTTTTCCTGTCTTTGGATGGACATCTTAAGTCCCCTCTTTAAAATATGAAGCACAGGGAGAACCAAGATGGCGGCATAGGTTAACTCCGGAGTTTGCTGCTTTGAACAACTACTTCAAAAGTTAAACCAAAAAACGGAAGGGACATCACCCAGAACCACAGGAACGCTGGCTGAGTGGAAGTCCTACAACTAGGAGGAAAGAGAAACGCATACGGACACTCAGAGGAGGCGCAGTGCTGAAGTCAAATTCTGAGGTGCAGAGTGCGCGGAGCGGGCTGGCGGCGGAGGGCGCGGTTGGCGTTTTCAATCGGGAGGGAGTCGCAGACTCTGAGCTCCAGATCCGGGCGAATCTTTAGCGACCCAGACTCAAACGGGAGAAGTGGGACTGTCTGGCTTCGGTCAGAGCGAGTGCAGCTTTCTCTCTGAGCTTTGCAGCGGATGCTGGGACTCAGAGAGGCAGAGCCCCTGGGGACAGGACTGAGAGCCGCCATAACTGCTCTCTCCGGCCCACCCTGTTGATCCTGTTCTACCCGCCCCGCCCAAGCCCTGCACACAGGCATTTGCCGGATAGCCTCAGGCAAAGGCTAGATTAGCACCTCCCTAGAGGACAGAAGTTCTCTCACTACTGACACAGCTGATTCTCATAGCCACTTGGCCTAGAGGTCAAACCCTCCCTGGAATTAGCTACAACAATCAAGATTTAACTATAAGACTGCAAACAAAGACCACTAGGAGGTGCACCAAGGAAGCATAACAAAATGCGGAGACAAAGAAACAGGACAAAATTGTCAATGGAAGATATAGAGTTCAGAACCACACTTTTAAGGTCTCTTAAGAACTGTCTAGAAGCCGCCGATAAATGTAGTGAGATCCTCAAGAAATCTAATGAGACCCTCGATCTTATATTGGGGAACCAACTAGAAATTAAGCATACACGGACTGAAATAACGAATATTATACAGACTCCCGACAGCAGACCAGAGGAGCGCAAGAATCAAGTCAATGATTTGAAATGCGAGGAAGCAAAAAACACCCAACCGGAAAAGCAAAATGAAAAAAGAATCCAAAAATGCGAGGATAGTGTAAGGAGCCTCTGGGACAGCTTCAAGCGTACCAACATCAGAATTATAGGGGTGCCAGAAGATGAGAGAGACCAAGATATTGAAAACCTATTTGAAGAAATAATGACAGAAAACTTCCCCCACCTGGTGAAAGAAATGGACTTACAGGTCCAAGAAGCGCGGAGAACCCCAAACAAAAGGAATCCAAAGAGGACCACACCAAGACACATCATCATTAAAATGCCAAGAGCAAAAGATAAAGAGAGAATCTTAAAAACAGCAAGAGAAAGAAACTCAGTTACCTACAAGGGAATACCCATACGACTGTCAGCTGATTTCTCAACAGAAACTTTGCAGGCCAGAAGGGAGTGGCAAGAAATATTCAAAGTGATGAATACCAAGAACCTACAACCAAGATTACTTTATCCAGCAAAGCTATCATTCAGAATTGAAGGTCAGATAAAGAGCTTCACAGATAAGGAAAAGCTAAAGGAGTTCATCACCACCAAACCAGGATTATATGAAATGCTGAAAGGTATCCTTTAAGAAGAGGAAGAGGAAGAAAAAGGTAAAGATACAAATTATGAACAACAAATATGCGTCTATCAACAAGTGAATCTAAGAATCAAGTGAATAAATAATCTGATGAACAGAATGAACTGTTGATTATAATAGAATCAGGGACATAGAAAGGGAATGGACTGACTATTCCTGGGGGGGAAAGGGGTGTGGGAGGTGCGGGAAGAGACTGGACAAAAATCGTGCACCTATGGATGAGGACAGTGGGTGGGGAGTGAGGGCGGAGGGTGGGGCGGGAACTGGGAGGAGGGGAGTTATGGGGAGAAAAAAAGAGGAACAAATGTAATAATCTGAACAATAAAGATTTAATTAAAAAAAAAAAATATGAAGCACAGGTTAATCTTTCGGAATTAGTCATCCTGAATGGTTCCTGTTCTTAAAATTGCTATGTATAATCAAAAGTAGTTTAGAAGTAGAGAGTGGTTGCTATCCAGGAATTAATGATTGACATCTAGAGCTACTCTGCGTGGTCCTTAAGCATGTGGGTTTGGGGGTTTGACCGATGGTTAAGTTCCGGCTCTACCTTTTACTATGTGAATAACCTTGGTCAAGATATTTAACTTCTGCCCTGGCTGGTTTGGCTCAGTGGATAGAGCGTCAGCCTGTGGACTGAAGGGTCCCAGGTTTGATTCTGGCCAAGGGCACATGCCTGGGTTGCGGGCTCGATCCCCAGTGTGGGGCATGCAGGAGCAGCCAATCAATGATTCTCTCTCATCATTGATGTTTCTGTCTCTCTCCCTCTTCCTTCCTCTCTGAAACCAATAAAATATATTTTTTAAAAAAAGATATTTAACTTCTGTGGAAAGTTAGTTTCCCTAAGAAGAGAGGGAGTTTTGGGTAGAGGATGTTTATTTAAGTGGAGCTTGGTATCAACATCTGTGAAAAGGATTCAACAGAAGCAGGAATAGGAAAAAGGAGAAGACTAGTTACAATGTAAACCCTCCTACAGCCCTCACCAATCCCTTGAGGGCCTGTGGAGCTAGAATGCTCCTACAGAGCTGACTCAAGTGGATCAAGATGTCAGGCTTTTCTCTTCCCACACGGACATTGGAAGTGGGTAAATATTTAACAACTGGCCTCCTGGGAGAACAAGGGACTGATCTGTAGTGTTTGCTGGTTTCTATAATGTAAACACCCCCATCCATGCTTATTTCAAGCTATAAACATTAGGTCACTGTACATCATATTAGGGAGAGATGTGTACAATGGGCTCTAGCGGGCTCCAGCACACACTGAAGGGATGTGGCCTTGGATAACGGATTTTTTTATGAAGTCCAGAAAAGGGGCCACTTGCCACTTTCTGTCTGAATGCCAGTCTTTCTATATCCCCTCCCCTATAGGGAAGCACAAATTCAATTCCTGCATAGGCCTAATATTCCCTACAAAGGCCTGGCCAACTGTTTCCTTCATGGCTACCTAAAATACAGACCAGCTATTTTCCACTCCAGAGGTGGGCTTAGGAAATTCTAGGTCTTAAAATAGTTTTAGATGTTCTTCCCATATGGAGACATAGAACTAAAAACATACTTTACTATTTTTTCTATCTCCTACTGCAGTGAGAACAAGGGAGACACTGAAATCTCCATAGACAATCCTGCCGCGTTGGCTTATAGTAATTTTCAGCTCTTCTCACCATCCTCTGAAATCTACCCCCCCCCCCAAGACTATAACAGTGAATTGCAACATCTTTAGCTGAGTTACTACATAGAGTAAAAAATCCATACCACCCTCTCCAGGGTTCTAATTATATCCTTTCTCTCTAGAAAGGCATTCTGTCAATAGAATTTCCCCTGAGGGCCATTGGCGAGCACAAAGAGCAAGTCAGGAGTGTCAAGGGAGTCATACTTCTTGCCCTCCCTGAAGTGGAGGCAGAAGTACATGCTATTGGGAACTTTCAGTGACCGGGCTCCCCTGAGAAATCCCTAGTGACTGAGGGTCAAGCTTTCTTTACAACCCCAGGGGTACTGGTATCAGGACCAGTTTTTCACTCTATTTTCCTCCCAGGCAAAATAAAAGAATCAATTAAAATATGTGACAATGGTTATTTTTAACAGTTTCCAGAATTTCTTTAACAAAGAATTCTCTGTGAACCTGTTTAGAAAGGCAAATTTTATAAAGAATCCTCATCTTGAATATTTAAAACCAAAGTAAAAGTAAATATTATTGAGTATTAAATTTGAATGGCAAATTCATACCCACATGTGGTCTATGACATCCAAAGTCAATACCAATATAATGATTCCCAATCATTGTACCGATATAATGATTCCTTAACAAGGCATCTCGCTGTTACTTTTTAAAAGTTTATCTTTAATGTTGAAAGTATTATAGATGTCCCCTTTTTTCTCTCATTGACCCACTCCACCCTGCACCTGCCCCTCCCAGGCCTTCACCACACTATTGTCTGTGTCCATGGGCTATATAATAATAGCATAGTATGCAAATTGTCCCCTCAACCAGGAGTTCATCCTGGCCAGCAGAAGGGAAGGAGGCCCCAGCTGGTAATGACAGTGGCTGGCAGTGGAGTTAGGTAGCCCGGGGGAAGGGAGGGAGGCCCTGGCCAGTAGCCAGCAGCCGCTAGGAACCCAATCAGTGCACAGAATTCGTGCACTGGGCCTCTAGTATGCATATAAGTTCTCTGGTTAATCTCTCCCCACCCACCACCCCACTCCTGCCCTCTCTCTGTTACTTTTTGAAATAAAATTAATGGAATAGAGTGTCCAAACTCAAAAGGACCTTAAAGATATTTCACAGATGAGAAACTGAGGCTTAGAGAAGTTAAATTATTTTTCTAAATATATTTCACTTTCAGCAGCTAATGGCAATCCTTGTGTATCTAGAAACTAATTACTATTCCCTACCTCAAAAACAACATTTTCTGGAAAACTTGGAAAGAATGGAAAATATTTGACTTTATGTGTTGTCTTCATGCTATTAACAAAACAAAAGGTACATTTTTCCTATTTCTCAAAATTTAAGCTTCATACCACTGGCTGAGAAAAAAAAAAGCATTCTTAGGAGCCAGTAATTGAAAGAAACACAAATATCCATCAACAGAAGAATGGATAAAACACACTGTGGTATATTCATATGATTGAATATTACTCAGTAATAAATAAACTACTGATAAACATAACAACATGATGCATCTTACATACCTGTGGAGTAAAAGAATCCAGACCCCAAATAATACATATTATATTATTCCATCAATATGGTTAAGGTTAAAACTCATCTATGGTGATACCAATCAGAGTAATGGTTGCCTATCAGGAAAACTTTCTCAGGTAATAGAAATGTTCTATATTTAGTTTAGGGTATGCATATTCACCCTTTGAATAATTATAAAGGCAGTGTTTATTAAAATATATTTCATTTTCAAAATTGAGTTATCAACTATTAAAGTATGTATAGATTTTTTGGGGACATTCTGTATATATGATTGTCATAACTCATTGAATACCAGAGATGTGTACTGTGTCCATGTAAATAATTAGAAGAAATGTTTAATCATTTCACATTAAATTCACTTTTATGGAATAAAAAACAGGGAAATCTCTTAATAGTTGGCTAATTTGCTCCTTGTAATCCCCTGTGATCAACCCCTTGGCTCTCTCCATTTTATCTCCATATGTGATTTTGGAATTTCAATGGTTTTTCAATTAAAACATTGTTTATATCATGTAGATCAACAGATTTTTGTATATTTGCTTATTCTGTCAATAAGTAGAGTATCTATATAATGTTAGTAACCAATGTAACCCCAATAAATTTAATTAGAAAAGAGTATTTCAGAATGCTTACTTTTAGTACCCCCCATCACTTATATCAATCAGAAATTATTTTAGCTGCAGGTAATAGGTAATTTGACTAAAATGGCTTAAAACATAAATGCAGTTTTATATCTATATATATATATAAAGGCAGCTACCATAACGGCCATAACGACTTAACAACCGGTTGCTATGACACCCACTGTGGCCAGTGAACCTGCCCGATCAGGGGGTGGAGCTGGTGGCCAACCTCCCGCCATCTCCTCCTCCCGACAGGCCCATCCCCCATCTGCTCTTGTTGGGGCCGGGTCGGCTGGACCCCACCTGTACACAAATTTGTGCAATGGGCCTTTAGTATTTAATAAAAAGCCCTGAAGTGGGTGATGTCAGAGATGGACACAGCATTTTAATTGTGTACTAAGGACCCAAGTTCTCTCTACTCTTCTATTCTTTTAAAGAAATGGGCTTTTATACCCAAGCTTGCTGCTCCTCCTGGATGGGTTCACATTGATACTCAAAGCAGAGATTCCTTAGCAAGAAAGGAGAAAGTGAGAAGCCAATAACATATGCCTCAATTTTAATGCCATATTTTAAGGAAATATAAGCCATTGTTGCTTACCATATACAAAAGGAAAATGTAAACAATGAAGGCTCCCTTACAAACTTTCAGTCTAAACCACAACTTACATGCTATTTCCTGTTTGTTTTTCCTGCTACCATTGTTTTCAAGAAATTTGTTGGCTGAACTTATACATTTATCTTCTACATTACTTGAGAATTAGCTTTCTTCATTCTATTTTTTAAAACTCCTGTGGGCATTTTGATTGGAATGGAGTTGCATTTTCTAATTATTTTTGATATAACTGAAAATTGCACATAGTTTTGGAAATATTATATAAAAGTATATCCTCTGTACATTGAGGAATCTTTCTGTAAGCAAGATTCTTGAAGGGGCTGATGTTGAACAAGGCGGCTGACATTGAACATGGTGGCTGACAAGGATCAAATGGTTTTAGCATTTAGAATCAGTGGAAATACAAAGAAGAATGAAATTGTAATACATATTCATCAGCAAAAGTATAAAGACAGAACCAGGAGATGACCTGGCATTACATTTCCCACTATTCATAGTGACTCCCTAATTGGAAGTTTCCAACATAAAATAAGGAAGATGAGATTTGGCACTAAAGGAACGTCATTATGCTACCAAGCACTGATGCGCTGCAATAAACTCTGTATTCAGACATCACAGAGAACCTCCTGATAACAAAAGAGAGGTCTTGAATCATCCATAAGAGACATATTCTCCTTTGCATAATAGATCAACATTCTTCTAAAGTGAGTCACGGAGTAACTCAACTGTCTTGCACAGCTGAGATTTATTGTGAGCATTAAATTAGATATGTATGAAGAGCTTGCTTGATACATTGCCAGACATATAGTGTGGATTTAGTAAATGGTGGCTATCACTACAAATAGATAAATATAATGGTAGATAGTATTAACTCCACTTTGCAGAAAATGAGTCTCGGACCCCTTACATAGTTTTTTTCAAGGTGTTCTAGATAATATACACCTTCTTGACTCCTAAATTATGCTATTCCCACCTCACTATACTTTTCTGCCTGTGTTCTTTATCAGTGTCTTACTATAGGGAAGCTATCAAGCCCTTTTTGTTAAAGACAATTATACCAAGGTGGTAACTTTTCCCCCCAAAATCGATATATATTATGACCAACATGTTCTTGAAAAGATAAAGCAAATTACTTGAATTTGAAAGGTTCCTAAAAACGTGGGATCCATGAACATGAAGATCATACTAAACATCTTGAACTACATTTATATGATTTTGAGATTGTCACAGAATCATAGGTGATTAGACCTTGCAGATCACCTAGTTTATCCCCTTCAAATGCTAGAGTGATGACATCTGAACAGGTGAAGAACTTGCCAGCGCTAGCCCATTGATGAATGATTCCCAGTTCAGCCCAGTTCTTTGAAATAATATCATGGGCAGAAAATGTGAATTGAACTAATTGATGTATAAAAACCATCATTTTCATAGTAAAATTAGGAATTATTATGCACTTTACTACATTTTAAATTATTTTAAATATTGTTTTAGGTTTAATTTTTTTTCTTTATAATTTGTTTTAAAATGTCTTTGGTATAGATTATTTTTTTTTATTTTTAATCTTCACTCGAGGATATTTTTCCATTGATTTTTTTTTAGAGAAAGTAGAAGAGAGAGGGAAAGACTGAGAGAAATATCGATGTGAGAGAAACACATTGATTGGTTGCCTCCTGTATGTGCCCTGACCAGGGAGAAGCCTGCAACCGAGGCACCTGCCCTTGACCAGAATTGAACCTGGGATCCTTTGGTCCGCAGGCCAATGTTCTATCCACTGAGCCAAACCAGCTAGGGCTGGTATAGAGAATTTTAATTGAAAAATCACTAATGATAAAAACAAATGGGACAACAAGTTTTATTGAAAATATAATTATTCAAGCTTACTTAGATTGTAGTTTGTATTTTTAAACTAGAGGCCCGGTGCATGGGATTCATGCACTGGTGGGGGGCATGGCCTGTGGGGATCAGCCTGCTATGGAAGGACTGCTCATCCTGGTCAGCCAAGCGGCTGTGGAGCAGGAGCAGCCACTCATCCTGGTCAGCTGAGCAGCGCTCCCACTGTCGGAGCACACTGACCACCAGGGAGCAGCTCCTGCATTGAGCGTCTGCACCTTGGTGGACAATGCATGTCATTGCAACTGGTCGACCAGTTGTCTGGTTGTTCTGCTGTTGGGTCACTGGGCTTTTATTATATAGGATATATACAAATATTACAATAAATATCATTGCGAAAATTAAAATAATGCTGAAGTAAACAAAGCAAATACTTGCCTCTTTCCCACACTATTGTTCAACAGTAACTACTTTGAAAAGTTACAGGGTATTCTTTTGTTTCTTAGTTAATTCATTTACGTATGTGAAAATTAGATATTTAGCTTGGTAAGTTAGCTATCCGAATTATTTTACACTTGTTTCCTCAAAAGCAATATGACTTGGTAAACTTTCTCTGTCAGTACAAACAAATGTACTTTATTCTTTTTAACTGCTACATATATTTAATGGAATAAATCTTATAACATTTACTTGCTTACACCCTTACTGATGGTCATTTAAGTTGTTTCTATTTTTCACAATTATTATTCGCAAAAATGCTGCAATTGATTTCCATCTACATGTTTCTTGATGTACTTGTGTGATGTCTTTCTCAACAATAGATACCAAGAAGCATCTAAATGTGCTTACACATTGCTAAATTTTTTTCTCCAAGATTGGTTTGTCAATTTATACAATCACCAGTGAGAAAGCCTGACTCCCCACATGTGTGCTAATTCTTGATGTTAGTAATCCCTAGCTTTTATCTGATGGCCAGTGATAATATTTCTTGCTTCTATTCATTTCAATATATGTAATTCATAGTATGTTAGAAAAATATTTATGTTTTTCTCTTTTATCTATTTTTACTTTTGTGTTGATTGTGCTTTTTATTTTAAAGGATATCTTTATATATTATTGTGTAGAGATAGAAAAATAATTTTTTCCACCATTTTCTGGCTGAGCTAATAATCAAACATGAGACAGATTAACAGGAGAAAATGACAAAAATTATTACATATGTACATATGGGGGTTCCATGAAAATATGGGACCCTAGGACACATGGGGCAGTTGAGGCTTATATGCCATTCTGAATTTAGCTGAGGGAGGCAGGGGTTTAGTATTTCAAAAGGAAACTTCAACATAAATAGGATCTCTAGCACCAACAGGAATCATCACTGTTGATTTGACTTACTGATAATGCTTATATTATGTAGAGCCTGTTTTCCATATTTTCAGTAATGATGTCTTTGGTCAAATAAAAAGAAAATAGATAAAAGGAAAAAGAACAAAGACAAACAGATAATACAGGCAAACTATTTAGTACAACCAAGGTCATAGATGTAATTGTCAAAACTACAGTAGAACATTCTAAGTTTGTATGGCCATTCATTGCTTGCTTTCTCATGATTAATGACATGCATTTGTATGATAGTAGACCTGGGGTTATAAGTCCAATTTGTTACTATTCAATACAGCAAAGTTAGCAGGTTCACTTGAGGTGTGGAAAGTAAATTTAGATTTATTTCATCTGTGCATAAATGGCAGATCAGTTGAGATAAACAAGCCATTTCCCATCCCCTCATTATTTAAAATCATTGGTCACTATCATGATTATGATCATGTTCCTCGCAGTTAAGAGGAATCATCACACTATAATTAAAGAAGGAAAGAAATATTCAGTTTACATTTGAAAATATTATGGAGAAAAATCCTTTTGTAGCTTTGTATTTAAAGGATTTGCTTTAAATATGTAGAATCTAAATAATTCCGGGTAAGCCAGACATACAAAACCAACAATGCTAGCAAAAGGATAACTTCATTTCTCACATGAAAGCAAATGCTGACCACTACTTTTATAAATTAAAAAACATCTAAGATAATTTCTACTACATAAAATTATATCTCCTTCACCCTTTCTTTAACCTATAACCTGAGAATAAACCACCATAAACAGAACTTTAAAAATGTCTTTACAACTAGTTTGTAGTTTGAATATTACATAACTCAAGTAGTAGGTCTATAGCAGTCTTATTTTGTTCTGTTATGACTAATTGCAACAAGTTCCTTAAGAAAACATATTAATATTAATAAAACATATTAATAACCAGAAATATTAATTTATCAATTGTATCTAACCACAAGGCAAAATATATCATAACCATTGGTAGCAATGGACAATAGACATACCACAGGTTGGTCAAGGCACAGCTCCTGCTTGGGTTTTGGTCCTGCTTACCCTTGGGAATTACTGGATATATGAGTCCTTATGAATTATACTAGCCTGGTTTCTAAGTACCATCAGGACAAAAGTCTATCCCTTAGGCAACCAAAATATTTAATGATAAGACAACTACTTTTAGGGTATTAACATCTTTCTCGGCTGTTACATAGTTTTTGCCAACTGCACATTCTATTCTTATTACTGTCATCAACCACATGACGCTTTCCTGAGGTGAAATTCTGATAGTCTTTAATCCCCAAGCATCCTACACTCAGTATCCTGCTCATAATGATTCCAATAATCCTTGAAACCCCTCACAGGAGCTGCAATTAATTTCGAGAAATTCTTCATATCTTAAAAATCTCTCATGACAACTTCAAAGCTGGCAATTTCCTAGAAAGTTAAGTGTAAATTAGCAGAAAAACCTGTAAGCAAGCCCATCATAATTTCACATACAGGAAACTGAGAAATTAATTTAAGATGTCCAAGAAAAGATCATATAGGATTTCACAAGTTAGCACCATTTTGGTGGAATCCCAAAGGTTGGCGTCTGTTCCTCATATTTGCAAATCTCACAAATTAATTTGTCAGTATACTCTGTTTATCAGAGTCTCAGGGAAAGACTACATCTAACCAAACTTATGATGCTGGTGTGGAAATTGCTTTTACATAAATCCATGGCTAAAGAATTACTCATAAACTAGAGTGAAACATAATTTACTGTCTAAATTTTGACACTTTTAAGATTGAAAAGGGTACTATAAATACATAAGCTGGGACAAGAGGTAAGAACGGTGGCCATCCAGGATAAAACAAGACATATGGTCACTTTATCCATAACTCAAACACTAATCTCCATGGTCCAGCGCCTAGTCTACCTTGTATCAAGGTCTCTGGGAAACCAAAATAGTAATTTAAAAGTTGTGTGGTCACTGCACACTTATATCCAAAGGAGATGGATAGCTCTGGCCATAGATAAATCTATTGTAGTGGGCAGGCAAACATACTGCGCCAGAGTCTATTTGTTGGTTGTAATATAAACATGTCCCTCAGGTCCAGTGTGTCTTCTTTTTTTGGACATATTTTTTCATTCCTCTTTTCTAGGTTCACTTTCCTCTACCTATTCAGGTAGGATACAATGCAATTGGTTATAAGTTAACTTTCTAAGTTAAAAAAAAATTCCATTCTTACCTCGCAAAAGAGATACCATCGTCACTTAGACTTGAATATTTTCCAAATTTCAGCCACATCCACATCGACCATCTTAGTTTACAGCTTCAGGTGTTTAATCTCATTTATTATTAGACATCAAATTATCTTCTGAGAATGAAAGCAGAGAAAAGGAAATCCTGAAGCCTTCTGACTCCATTGTAATAGACTGATAACGATATTCCTATATTGTTCTACAAAATTATATTAAGGCGATGTGTAATTTATAACTAAGACAAAACATATTATTAACTGAGATCAGAGTGTTTGTTGTGGCAATTTAGAATAATTATCACCAATTTACGGTAAGCTTGGTCAGTGATAAGTAAAGAAGATATCTAATAACTGGTTGAACAACTGAACCTATAATTGGAGGAAGCAAAGTTTTGGCTTCTGTAAGATGTAGATGAGAATAAAAAACTTAATCAAAAGTTAGTTTAGATGTCACCAGTGAGCAACCCGCAAGCACGTGCTTATAAGCACATTGACAAAGTAGTAGAAGCCAAATCAAACGCTACTTAGAAAATAGCACTTGTGAGATGTTCTGGGAAAGCATTGTAATAATAGGGGAGCAAACCTTGCCCAAGAAACATTAAAATAATTAATTAAGAATGCAGTGGAAAGTGTTGGTTAATAGAAAATTTTGCAAATGCATTCATAGGAAAGAAAAAATGAAAATTGTTATCTCAGTCAGAGACACTAAAGCTTGCAGAAAATGTAGAATGACTGATTTCAGTGATCAGGGAGTTTGGTCATACACTGACATACGCAGTGTATGTACTTTATCCAAGTACTAGTAAATCATCCTTTTAAGCCAGTTTTGGAGGCAGTGCTTCTATTCTATTGTATCATCCGTCTAAAATGAATACCAATGAATGCTTGTGAACTTTAAAGAGTAAAGGGGGATTAAATAGTATTGTGTAATGATAATAAAAACTCCAAGGCCAGGGAGGTGTAAAGTTAAATTATTAAAAGATAATATTAAACATATGTGATGAGAAGTGAACTGAAACTGACAAAAAAGAAATCTTTGGAAGAATATAAATATCTACACTCCTACTCTACCACCATCAACACCGGTAAAAACAAAAGCCCTCATCTATGCCTTTCTTGATCTCCCTTAGTCCCCCTTTGTCCTATAATCCCTCCATTCAGAAGACAGGGTCTCAGTGTCTTTTCTTACTCCTATTCTGGAGCAGTAAAATTGTCATCCTGGCCTTCATACAGCAGAACAGGTATTTTCTCCATCTCATGGCAGAAAATACAATGACCTTAGCCTGTTCGTATCAAAATAATATTGAGTTATGATGTAGTAATAAGCATGCCCAAGTTTCAGTAGATTAACACCTGAAGTATATTTTTTAAACACATAAAATCTATTGTAGGTCAGGTGACCCTATAGTGCAATTGTCTTCAGGAGCTAACCCACCAATACAAACTGCTTCAATCTTGCATCTCTGCGGTTTTAATGCACCACTTCAGGTTCACCACTGAAAGGGAAGGTAGTGAGAAGAAACAAGTCATCTTTTCTGTCAAAGAACAGACAGTTGCCATTCTGGATTGTGTGACTTGGCAGCCGCATGACTTGCAGCTCCCTGGGGGCCGCCATCTTGAAACGGCCAAGGCCAACCCCTCCCCTTGAACTAGCCAATCGGGAAAGACTGTGGCCTGAGCGCCAATCAACAGTGAGGGACAGGTCACGTGCGTCAGGGATTAAAAAGCCCAGCGGACTGCCTGCTGGGTGTGTGTGTGCTCCAGACCATGTGTGCGCACCCTCCTATGCAGAAGAAAAGATGTTTAAATTGCTGCTTGGCTCCCAAGTATGTTTTGTGTTCTACCAGGACCCCACAATTGGGGGGCTCACCTCATTTCTTGCAAGGTGAAACAGATATTTCACTGTCAGTTCAGAGGAGACATCATTACCTCTGTTCATAACCCATTAGTTAGTAGTAGATGCATGGTCACACTAACTTCAAACAGTTCAGGAGGGTATTGGTGAACAATAGAAACATCTATCAAGAGCTTTCCATGCTTTATCTTTGATATGCTAAAGGAATTTATGCAAATTTCTTCCTCTTCCCAAAACCTGATTTTCAAGCTTATTGTTTTCTTAGGAATGCAAAAAAAATTAATTTGACCCAGTTTTAAATTTTTTCAGTTTCAGTTTACATTCAATATTATTTAAAATTTGAAAAAATTTGCCCAGCCAGCATGGCTCAGTGGTTGAGCATTGACCTATGAACCAGGAGGTCATGGTTCAATTCCCAGTCAGGGTACATGCCCTGGTTGGGGCTTGATCCCCAGTGTGGGGCATGCAGGAGGCAGCTGATCAATGATTCTCATCATTAGTGTTTCTGTCTCTCTCTCCCTCTCTTTTCCTCTCTCTGAAATCAAAAAAATATATTTTACAAATAAATAAAATTTGAAAAAATTTAATTTGACCCTCGCTGCTTAGACGTAACAGAGTTCTCTTGTGAGTGTATCTATCATTTTCCGGAAACAGTGAACTCAGTGCTCCAATGGGCAGGAAATTCCTAGAGTCAAGTGGTAGAATGTGCAAATACATGAAAATGTTTAAAAAATATCCCATTTTATGATAATATTGAAATATATTCAGCTTTTGCAATACCTGGGAAATAATGTTCATTCTATGAGCAGAAAAAAAAGTACAAAATTGGCTGAGTTTAATAAAAAATTCAATCATTTATAATGAGTTAATTTAACTGCCTCTTGCAAAGTAAGTGCAACCTTTATGTAAAATAATATATAAGTAAACAAAATCCTCCTCCATCTCCTATTGAATGAACTCATTCAGTGAGTAACTGTGAATGAGAAATCAAAACAAACAGCTGGTGTCTAAGTACAGCCTTCTGAATATGGGACTTTTGGTTGACTGAATCCAAATATGTGATACTCTTTGAGGAAGTCAACACAGTTATCTCCTTCTGTTAAATGCATTATTTAGAAACAATCAAGCAGCACACTTCTAAGAAATATGCAGGAAGGCTTAATACAAGGAGTGCCCTATAATTCACTTGATGAAGGTTCAGGGAAGCACTTTGAATGCTGTTAACATGAAAGCAGTTTGTATACAATGAACCTCAGTAAGAAGCCAAGTTTACAAATTTACCTATAAAATCATACACTTCTTCCTCTCAAATATTTATCCTGCCAAATTTAATTGGGCCAAAGGATATAAAACTGTTCAAGCATGGAAACCAGTAATTGTCTTTCATTCATAAAGAGGATTATGCACATGCAACACTTCTTGAGAAACTACCTGTCTATAAAAGAACATAGCTACAACAAAATGTCCTACAAATAGGCACTTTTTAATAGTCTGCTTACCTACAGTAATAATGCATACATCAGTGCCCTGGGGGATGTGGTGATGACAATTCTTGACCATCTGTGCACTACACACATTCAGGGGTCACATCTCAGCTCTAAGCGTATACAGCAAATGTCAGATTTAGTTTCTAAAAGCTTCATCTACATCCCAGGCAACTAAATCAGCAAGAGTCATCTATGCCTGGGTAAAGTTGGAGCAGGACCTATTTCTAGTCTCCCATGTTGACAGGTTTCCCAGAGGTGTTCATTGAAACCATTGTTGAAATTGTACTTCCACTATTTGTCATTGATCCAAGCAATAAGGCAAGCTGTGTATATATGAGATTAATCCAGTCACCAATTTTATCTGGTAAATTTAATTATGTGCCAGGTACTGTTCTTAGGCACATGATGGAGTCAAGTTTAAGGGCAGATCAGTGTGGACCAGAAATCAATAATGTATGCTTAGAGTTATTGTCCAATACCGGTTAATGGCTTGACTTCATTGAAATGGGAAGAATAGAAATGCTGTAAAAATTAAACAAAATCAGGGTGGGGGGCGGGGGGTGTAAGAGATCAACCAAAGGACTTGTATGCATGCATATAGGCATAACCCATGGACACAGACAATAGGGTGGTGAGGGTCTGGGGTGGGGGAGAGGGGAAAGGTCAATCGGGGAGAAAAGAAGACATATGTCACACTTTCAACAATAAAGAATTAAAAAAATTAAACAAAATCAGTTTGCCATTCAGAGAAATGGGCAGTGAAGGTATTTGAAGACATCTTGGGAGCATTTATTCATACAGAGAGACTAATGAGACCACTCAAACCCCATGCCAAGGAATTTTTTCACAAAGGTATGAGACTTTTAAGTAAATAAGCCATGAAAACACCACATTTAGAAAAATAGAAAATACCACAAACTTGCCACGCTTTGGGGGATTTTGTGGATTTAGGAGGAGGCTTTAGGAGGATTTACAATAGCTGCGAACACTGATGCATGCACTAACATCTGCAGAGACTTCATTCTTCAGGACAGAAAAATATGCTTGCCATGAATCGCGACTCTATTATTTCACCGTTAACTACAGAATTTATATGAGTGCAGGATCATTGCCCAGATCCAACACACAGCTGGCACCATTCCAAGCCTGCAAGTAATTCTCAGGCCACTGAGGGGACCTTCACTCGGAAAGCCTGGAAATTATGCTTAATTAGTTTCTTTTTGTCATCAGTGGACAGGACATGATGAAAGGTAACATTTATACCTGTCAGGGACAACCGACTGGGGAACAAGCTTTCCCAGAGTCAGCACTCAGAGAGGCAATCCTTCCAAGAGGAGTGAGAAACTCTAATTCGATAAAGAAGGATATGTATGGTCAGCCTGCATTCTTTAGAGAGTCATGTATTCATTTGGTTCCCAAATACACAGCTTCATTTCCTTCCTGTCATCATTTCCAAGTGACCTTCACCGAATTCTGGGTGTGGGTTGGGTTTCTCATCACGTCTTCCTTTTTACAGTCTCCATCAGTGAATGCTTCTTTTCTGACAAGGGAATTTGAAGTTCTTTACTCAAAGATATGGCACACAAAGGGGTCGTGTGTCTGTACTGCAATCTGCTCTTTTAAGTTTGGTCATAAACAAATATTCTCGAAACAATCAGGACAAAAGGATGGAAGTAATAACTAGTAAGTCAGATATCCGGCTGTCTCAGGACTCCAGAAAAAGGAGCATCCCAGACAGGACCGTCACAGGCAATGTGGGAAATGACTGCTGTCTTCCAACCTCATTCTTGTTCATTTTCTGGGTATTTTAACCCCTCAAATTTAATGAATGTGGTTCACTGGATGAAGGGTGCACTTTATTAGCTGTTCAAACCTTTCCTTCCTTCTTCTGCAGATTCAGGGCACCTGGAAGGCAAGCTGGGCTAGCAGGACCTTCACAAATCTGATGGCCACTGGAGCTTGAACACATTGCCATGCCTTCATGATAAGGTAGGAGGAGAGGGGCTTTAAGGGGCTTACAGTTGCCATCATTAAAACCTGTTATTTACAGGCAGTTCTAAGTGTGCATGTAAAGTGAGGCGATGTAATGGAACTCCCATTTGACCCAGTAATCCCACTTCTAGGAATATATCCCAAGAAACCAGAAACACCAATCAGAAAGGATATATGCACCCTATGTTCATAGCAGCACAATTCACCATAGCTAAGATTTAGAAATAGCCTAAGTGCCCATCAGCAGATGAGTGGATTAGAAAACTGTGGTACATCTACACAATGGAATACTATGCTGCTGTAAAAAATAAGAAGGAACTCTTACCATTTGCAACAGCATGGATGGAACTGGAGAGCATTATGCTAAGTGAAATAAGGCAGTCAGAGAAAGATAAATACACATGATCTCACTCATTTGTGGAATATAGAGAACAACATAGACTGATGAACAGGGACAGACCCAAAGACAGAGAAACAGCAATCAGGCTATCAATCCCCAGAGGGAAAGTAGGGGAGGGCGGGGGTAAGGGGGAGAGAGCAACCAAAGGACTTGTATACATGCATATAAGCCAAACCAATGGACATGGACAACAGGGGGATGGGAGCATGAGTGGGGGAGGAGGTTGGGGGTTAATGGGGGGATGAGGACACATTTGTAATACCTTAACCAATAAAGAAATTTTTTTAAAAAAAGTGAGGTGATGCCATAACCGGTTTGGCTCAGTGGATAGAGCGTGGGCCTGAGGACTCAAGAGTCCTGGGTTCTATTCCGGTCAAGGGCATGTACCTTGGTTGAGGGCACATCCCCAGTGGGGGGTGTGCAGGAGGCAGCTGATCGATGTTTCTCTCTCATCGATGTTTCTAACTCTCTATCCCTCTTCCTTCCTCTCTGTAAAAAAAATCAATAAAATAAAAAAAATTAAAAAAAGTGAGGCAATGTGACAGATGTGTAGTGTAGCTAATGAAAGGTTTGGTCCCCAAATCACAGAATTCAATTAATATTATGGTGTGGGGAAGCAAAAAGGAAAAAAAAATGAAACTGTCCTTTCACCACCCTAACATACCAAAAGATGTGCATGTCTGCCTCTCTGTTTACCTCATTTGAAATAATTTCTACAAACCCTTTCCCTTCATGCTCTCCCTAATCACCTCTGAAATGTGTTTGGCATCCCTGGGAAAAGACATCTATTTGTCAAGCTCTTGTTCAATGCAGAAAAGTGTACGATATTTTGTTCATTTTTTAATAAGATTTTGATTATATTCAGATATTTATAACAGGCCTTTATAGTTTCTCAATATCTGAGATGATTCTAGTATAGCCAATACCTTTCACAGGAAGAAGGGCAACCGTAGCTGACAAAGACAATACAGATCTTACTTTCTCCAGGTAATAGGAGCTTTCAAGCTTCTTGTGAGTATTTCTAAAGTAATCTAATCTGCTTGAGGTTTATTTTTCCTTGGTAACTATGTTCCCAGCACAGTCTGGGATTTTGAACCTAATGAATTCTGAGAAAATCATTAACGTGAACTTCTTAGGTAAAAACAGAAAAAAAGCCAAGGATTTCATTACTAATTGCACCCAATAACACAAGGTGTGCCTGGGGTTCTAATGAATGTCCATAACATTTCACTTCTTTTTTTTCAAATCTAATAATAAGGATGGAGCACTGCTTTCCTAATATGGGTGTTTCAGTTGCTGCTGTACATGCTCTGATGACCTCTGGCCTTTAAGGAGGAAAGTGGGGGACAGAAGTTGAATTTTCCGTGGTTGGAACCAGCAGCTTTATGCCATCTTTAGGGTCCACTTAACCTGAGTCTCTCCTTCCTCCCTTCCCCCCTTTCTCCATTGCTGTGTCCCAGAGCAGCTCATTTTCCTACCAGGCCACTTTCCACTGATACAATGGATATAATTTGGGAGCCTTTGATGGAAGGACTTGAAAGAGTCATTAACTTCATTTTGCTTCATTTGTTTTCCAAATCAAAGAATCCCAAAGAGAACTGCTGTGAAAAATAAAAGCATCTTCACTGATCGCCTGGAAGCGTTTTGTTTCAGACATCACAGGCAGGGGCTGAGCTCTCCTTTGAGGATGGACAGACATGACAATCCATCTGTTATCTAAGGCTGGAGTTTCCCCAGCCCATGCTCAGGTCTGTCCCTTTTCTCTCTTCTAATCTTCTGCTTTTGAGCATTGACTCTGCCTTTGCAGTTTGCAACGCTACTTTTCCCCGGAAAGTAAATAGTTCAAATCTGTTGTATTTTTTTTTTAATTTAAAAAGTTTAGTTTTAGACTTACAAGTCCAGGAAGCGCAGAGAACCCCAAACAAAAGGAATCCAAAGAGGACCACACCAAGACACATCATAATTAAAATGCCAAGAGCAAAAGACAAAGAGAGAATCTTAAAAGCAGCAAGAGAAAGAAACTCAGTTACCTACAAGGGAATACCCATACGACTGTCAGCTGATTTCTCAACAGAAACTTTGCAGGCCAGAAGGGAGGGTCAAGAAATATTCAAAGTGATGAATGCCGAGGACCTACAACCAAGATTACTTTATCCAGCAAAGCTATCATTCAGAATAGAAGGTCAGATAAAGAGCTTCACAGATAAGGAAAAGCTAAAGGAGTTCATCACCACCAAACCAGTATTATATGAAATGCTGAAAGGTATCCTTTAAGAAGAGGAAGAAGAAGAAAAAGGTAAAGATACAAATTATGAACAACAAATACGCATCTATCAACAAGTGAATCTAAGAATCTAGTGAATAAATAATCTGATGAACAGAATGAACTGGTGATTATAATAGAATCAGGGACATAGAAAGGGAATGGACTGACTATTCTTGGGGGGAAAGGGGTGTGGGGGATGCGGGAAGAGACTGGACAAAAATCTTGCACCTATGGATGAGGACAGTGGGTGGGGAGTGAGGGCGGAGGGTGGGGTGGGAACTGGGAGGAGGGGAGTTATGGGGGAAAAAAGAAGAACAAATGTAATAATCTGAACAATAAAGATTTAATTTAAAAATAATAAAAAGTTTATTTTTCAGTTACAGTTTATGTTCAATATCATTTTGTATTGTATCTATAATAACAAAAGTATAATATGCTAATTAGACCAGACGACCTTCTGGACGAAGTGGGGCCGGAAGGGAAGCCCAGGTCCTGGGTGCCAGAGGGAAGCTGGTGCCGGCAGCTGAGGGAAGGAAGGCCTATCCTTGCACGAATTTCGTGCATCGGGCCTCTAGTTTAAAAAAAAATCTTATTTGCTTGAGATTTACTTTTTCTTAGAAATGTTTAGCTTGAAAAGGAGTTCAGGTCCATAAATACTATTTTACCATTTGTCTAACTCATGACATCTTTTTCATTAGGTTCAAACACTGGCTAAACCATTTACTAGTTGTGTTACCACTAGAAAGTTACTTAATTTATTTGCTTATTTATATAACTAGAAGCCAGATGCACAAAATTCATGCATGGGTAGGGTCCCTAGACCTGGCCGGCGATCAGGGCTGATCTATGGGGTGACCGGTGGGGCGATCGGGGGCCCCTGCTGTCACCCACCTTGGCTGGCCTGGGGCCTGCGGGCTGGGGGCAGATCCTGCATTGAGTGTCTGCCTCCTGGTGGTCAGCGCACATCATAGCGACCGGTCATTCCACCAGTCATTCTGCCATTTGCTCATTTTGCATATTAGGCTTTTATTATATAGGATGAAGATAATAATACCTACCTCATAGTGTCATTGTGATGATGGATTAAATGAGTTGATAACTTTAAAGTATTTAAAATAGTGAGGAACATGTAGTAATTTCTCAGTATGTATTAGTGATTGTTTTATTACTATTATTAATAAGAATAATATAATTTCAATGTAAAAGTAGGCTTTCAGATCTAGCTTTTTAGATGCTAACATGAGAATAGGCTGCCCACCTATATATATAAAAAAAATATTCACTAACATTTTAGATTCTGCATTTTTTTTATAAAAGTAACAAAATATGAAAGGGGTTTTTCTAAAGCTAGATCTTAAGAAATGGGGTGTGAGCCCTAGCTGGTTTGGCTCAGTGGATAGAGCGTTTGCCTGTGGACTGAAGGATCCCGGGTTTGATTCTGGTCAAGGGCACATGTTCGGGTTGTGGGATCAATCCCCAGTAGGGAGCATGCAGGAGGCAGCCAATCCATGATTCTCTCTCATCATTGATGTTTCTATCCCTCTCTCTCTCCTTCTCACTTCCTCTTGAAAATCAATAAAAATATATTAAAAGAAAAGAAAAGAAATGGGATATGAAACACTTCTTTTTACAAGAAAACGATGATGATAGGCTAGTTTGAAAAATTTACACATAAATAGGTTTAGTGTAATTACCAAATGCTTAGGATTGCATGAAGTGAGAAAGAAAGCTGTGTAGGTTATTAATGCAGAGGCATGTGTGTGTGTGTGTGTGTGTGTGTGTGTGTGTGTGTGTGTGTGGTGTGTGTGTGTGTATGGTGTGTGTGTGTGTGTGTGTGTGTGTGTGTGTGTGTGTGTGTGGTGTGTTAGGTAAGTGTTAACTGAGGATGGACAGGACAATAACTATCATCAGGTACTTTGTTACTTGATCTTGTTCCACAAAACTCTGTGATATCTTTGATTATAGATAAAAAAAATAAAAAACCGAAGTAGGCAAAACAAAGTAACTAAACATGCAGTAAAGGGTTATCAAAATGCATGGTTTAAGGGAGGCAGTATTTGAAACACATAGCCTCTAGAAGAGAAAAAAAAAAGTCAATAAAGGAGAGAAACTCCACTTGGCGCTTAGGTGGTATAAAGGAAAAATAAAGCTAAAGAGGGAGCTATAGGGTTCTACAGGTTAGAGGAGAATCATTAAACCAGAGGACACACAGCTCTTCAACCCCCCACCAACACAAACAAAGAAATCTGCTTAAAGTGCCTGGACTTTGTTATGTTGAGAGAAAGACATCAGCAAATGTTTGCTGGGTCATCTTTAAGAATAGGACACAGAGAAGACATTGATCAAAGCCTTACTAGATTCCTTTCTTTCTACCTAGTTCATATGAAATTATAGTTATCTCTGATAGCTTCCTTCCTGGAACAGGTCCTCTATCTAAGTTATTTTAGGCAGTTAGGGAAAAAGTCCAAGTTTTTTCCCAAGTCCTACATTTCTTAAAAATAACCAGCTTAAAATAATCAGTATTTTTTTAAAAAGCATATTTTGGGGTGGAAAACTCTGTTTTTCCTTACCACAAAGAAATGAACAACAGGAAAATCAGCAAATCCACATAGAACTATTCTAAAACAATCAGAAAATAAACTGTCACACATATGAGAAAATTTCACACATCTGAGGCAAAGTTCCTATAGGAAAAACAACCATAAAGCAGAAGAGAACTGTAAAAATTAAATATAATCCAATATACATTTGAGGATATGAAAAACCACCTTGTAAGAAATTAATTTTAAAAACTAAGAAAGGAAATAGTAAAAAAAAAAAAAAAAAAAAAAAAAAAAAAAAAAAAAAAGGGAAGCTATAAAAAGAGTTGATTTGTTTAGGAAAGTATTTTAAATAGACAAAAATATGTTAGAAATAAAGTATACCCAAGGAAAAATAGATTCAAGTGAAATTTAATAAGGGGTATTAAAGAAAGATAAGAAAACAACCAAGATAATCAAAGGAGATAAAAAATAAATGGATCAGAGAACAAGTAGTAAAAATGAATGACAAAAAAAGTAAGAATAATATTCATGGCAGCAGAGGCTACTTACTGCAGTGATTTAAACCCATTCACAACTTTATTACAGCCTGTGGAAAACCTTGAGCTAGAGGGACCCAGCTTGGACATGCCAGGATTTCTATCCCACAGATCTTGTGAGATTTAAAGAGAAATGTTTGTGTTTTGCTCTGAGGTGGGGAGGTCACAGCCATGGTGGCCATAAGGGGCAGAGGAAATATTTGAAGAAACAATGACTGAGAATTTTCTGAAAAATAATGACATACATCAAATCAGAGCTTGAAGAAGTGGCTAGAACCCCATGTAGAATAAATACCATGTACACGGACACACCTTACGCCCCTGTACACATCATTTCCACACTGCTGAAAATCTGAGAGAGAAATAGTGAAAACAGCCAGAGGAGAAAGACACATTACATAAAGAGGAACAGAGATGGGAAAACTGACAACCCGGCCTGCGAGTCTGATGTTTGCATCTATAAGTGTGCACGCAGCCAAAGAAGAGAAATAAAAGAAGCAGGTAGGCCCTAGCCGGTTTGGCTTAGTGGATAGAGTGACAGCCTGCAGACTGAAGGGTCCCGGATTTGATTCCAGTCAAGGGCACAGGCCTGGGTTGTGGGCTCGATCCCCAGTGGGGGACGTGCAGGATTCTCTCTCATCATTGATGTTTCTATCTCTCTCCCTCTTCCTTCCTCTCTGACATCAATAAAAATGTATTTTTTAAAAAAGCAGCTAGGGAAACCAGAGCAGCTCCCCATGTACATTTCACCACCTCTCCTGTCGAAATATCATGAAGAGCAGCCTGGTAATTTACAGATAGGTTCTGCCTCCATCAGCACCAGAAATGGTCATTACATTGTCTGGCGCAAGGATATTTATATCTTTGTGAAGAATGAGATGATGGATATAGTCCAATTTGGAAAAGGTAGATGAATATGTTTACCTGAATAAGCTACCATGAGATTGTCTTCCGAAAATTGGAGTGATTAGTTTCAGGATTGGCAGGCTTGGTTTCAGCAAGACAAGGTTCTAGATTGAAGAAAATTGTTTATCCATTGGGACTGCCCACTTCAAGAGCAACTGTTAGTTACCCAGCTCAGTCCATAATAATTGTAAAGGTCACCAGGAAAGGGCCAGCAGATTTACAAAACAGTTAAATCACTGTGGACAAAAAAATAATAACTAAGACCTAAGGTCGCATTTAAATGGACTAAAAAGGTAGGAAGCTCTGATGAAATAGAAATACCTGCAAAAACAGCTAATGAGCTGAAAACACCCAGCAGCTTTGCCAACAGAAGTTGGATCTGAAGCTAAGACCAAATCAGAATCTACCCCAGGGGCTACATGATTTATGCATGACCTGAAGCTCATGGATCATGGGCAGTCCCATGCCGAAGTTGTGGATATATACAGCGCTAGAAACTGAGATAGTCTACGTGGAGACCATGAGATGTGTGAAGTTCCAAATAATGATAAAAAAAAATCATGTAATGGGTAATGGTGATACATAAAGCATAACTTAAAACAAGGTTACCCCTTACATCTTCTAATGTACAGTTTGATCAACCACATAGCTAACTAAAACACACACAGCAAATACAATCCAAGCATTATTAAAAGATTGGTGAACAGGCAGAGATAGTAGTATTATGATGCATTTGATGACATCTAAGACTGTTAATAAAAAATAGAATAAATATGTGAACAGTTATGAGAGTAAGATTTAAAAAATGTATGTGTATATATAAATACTTATGCACACATGTATTTGCTTTAGCTTTTTTCTAATTAATATCAGCTAAATTAGAATGGTCTGTGGAAGGACGTGTTCCCTATCTTTCTCTTTTTTCATTTCCCAGAGCTGGAATAAAATATCTATATTTTGTGACAAAAGCAAATGTTTGTGGTTTTACGCCACTGGTTTGTGGGTTTATTTGCTACATAGCGATACGTAGTGGGTACAGATTATTTTGACTTGGAAATCTGGTACTGCCATAATAAATAACTAAAATATGGGCATGGCATTGAAACTGGGCGACAAACTTTGAGAAGAGTGTTAGTGTTTAAAATCCCTTAACACACTATAAAATGTTGGCCTTTGAAGGAGATGCTAGCGAGAGCTCCAGAGAAAGAGAAAAAAAATGTATTAGAAACTTGAAGAAAGGAGATTCTTGTGATGAAGTGGCAGAATCTAGCTGTTGCCTGAAGATATGTTGAAAGTAGAAAATGTGCCCAATGAACTGGATGATCTAAGGCTATTTCTAAGCAACATTTTGAAGATGCGACCTGATTGCTTCTTACTGTTTGTAATACAGTCATAGTTGCATAATGACATTTTATTAAATGAAAGACTGCATATATGAACATAGTCCCATCCTGTCTAATAAAAGACAAAAAGGGTAATTGACCGTACCTTCGCTACGCTTCCCATTGGCTAATCAGAGTGATATGCAAATTAACTGCCAACAAAGATGGTGGTTAATTTGCATATGTAGGCTCCAAGCGGTGGAGCGAAGCCAAACAGCCCTGAAGCCGGCCAAGCAGCAAGGCCTCACACCCCTGGGATCAGCGGATCCACGAGGCCTCCAGCCCCGGGATCAGCGGAGCAGCGAAGCCTGATGGCTGGGGTGGGGAAGCTCTGGCCGGAGCCCAGCCAGAGTGAAGGCCTGGGTCCTGGGGGCCAGAGGAAAACTGGTGCCAGCAGCCAAGGTAAGGGAAGGCCTATTGCACGAATCTCTTGGTGCAACAGACCTCTAGTAAGGTTATAAGGGAGCTGAAAAATTTCTAATTCTTAATGTCATTTTAGTTATCATCAAGTCATAGCGCAATGCATTACACAAATACAGTTGCCTACAGCGTACAGTACAATAACACACTCTAGCAGTTTGTGGTCTAAGATCTGCAGGGAACATAATTTGTCAACCTCAAATATGTCTATTTGGCATAGGATTATTTGAGGCTGGTTAATTTTAAGAAAGAGCAAACATGAGAGAAGTTCTGAAAACCAAGTAGAAGTGAGTTACCCTTTGTGAAAGACATTTATGTGGATAAAGTAAATCTCCATTTGTAAGGGTCTCTCCTTGGCTGTACCAGGAAGAGGAGAAGGACCATCTTTCTAGAAACTCTTATTAATGCAGAAGACAAAACTTAATTCAGCATAACAACCTTACCCTTGTTTACACTGCTTTTCCTGGTCACCTCCTGTAACTGACTCTCCTTATTCCCAGCATTTTTTTAAGTGTTAAGCTGAATTTGGTATTTAAGGCAGTGGCTTCAGTCATTTTTATAAGTTTCTCAGTTTTCCTGGATCTCTCCCATGTATACAGGAGGAATACATGCTATTCAACTTTTGTTTGTTTTTTTCCTGTTAATCTTTTATTACATGGATGTCTCAGCCAAGAACCCAGAAAGGTAGATGGAAAATTCTTTTTACTCCCATACAGAACTATAAGCTGTACCATATAGCCTAGGTGTGTATTAGACTAGATGATCTGTTTCTGTAAACACTCTCTATGATACTTGCAGAATGATGAAATCATCTGTTAAGAAACGTCTAAACCTGTAAAGAATTTTATGAGTTTATTTCAGCCAAATAGACAACATGCCTACAAGAAAGATCTCAACAGACTGAGAAAAATGCTTCCCACAATGGCAATTTGTAGTTTCTTTTATGCATTTGGAGTTAAGGAGGGAACATAAGGAAGCTTACATGAACGTAGGAGATAGCAAGACATGGAAATTTCTATGATTAGATTACAGAAGAGTTAATAAGATTACATGCTCTCTTGAGGGTGGTTATGCTATGCTTCCCAGGGATCAGACAAAGACACCTTTTAAAGGTATGTTAACTTAGATGCACAAAAACAATGGACAGGGTTTGCTTAAGGCCAATATAAAGTTTTTATAGTCCTGTGATGTTTCTTTTTGGTTAGATTTATTACTGAGTCCCTTTTTTGTTCACATCGCGGCACATTTCTCAGAACGTATTCCCATCATTAAGCAGCACATGGATATAAAATGTGAGAAGAGAGAGATAAATTGAGGGAAAGATGGTTTAAAAAAAGAGGTAGGATTTAGGGTTTAAAAATTCTCATCCCCTCCAAAGGGGCATACAATGTTAAAATTTAAAAATGCCTCTTGATCAAAGATCATATCCAGAGCATACCCCCCAAAAAAACATTGTCTAAAAATGAAGTCAGCCGAAACCGGTTTGGCTCAGTGGATAGAGCGTCGGCCTGCGGACTGAAAGGTCCCAGGTTCGATTCCGGTCAAGGGCATGTACCTGGGTTGCGGGCACATCCCCAGTGGGACATGTGCAGGAGGCAGCTGATCGATGTTTCTCTCCCATCGATGTTTCTAACTCTCTATCTCTCTCCCTTCCTCTCTGTAAAAAATCAATAAAATATATTTTTTAAAAAATGAAGTTATGACTGCAAACTTCTTTGTTAATTTTTTTAAAATATCAAAGGTTTTGTTTAGATGTTTAGAGTTATATTCAGTCACACAAAAGGACATTTAAAGAGATTAAACATGTACCTCATAGATACTTTAAATGAAAGTGTTTTTTTTCTTTTTTTTTAATTCTCACTTGAGGACATGCTTTCATTGATTTTTTTTAGAGACAGAGGAAGGGAAAGGAGACACACACACACACACACACACACACACACATATATATATATATATATATATATATAGAGAGAGAGAGAGAGAGAGAGAGAGAGAGAGAGAGAGAGTGAGAAACATCCTTGTGAGAATAAAACATTGATTGGTTGCCTCTCACACTCACCCAGGCCAGCCGGGATTGAACCCACAGCCTGGGTATGTATGCTGACCAGGAATCAAACCCGTCACCTTTCTGTGCATGGGCTGATGCTCCTACCAACTGAACCACACGGCCAGGGCTAAATTTAAGCTTTAAGGATGTTGTCCCGTAGCTCACTCAACAGAAGCACAAAGTAGAAAAAAATTTATCTCAAAGAGGTTTGTAGGTGTGGCTATTCTCTAATGTATACATCCCTATGAAATTTACAAAAGACCCATAGAGTCAATAATAAAACGATATCACCAAGATTACTGTCAGTGCAAACCATGAAGAACAGAGAGAAAATAAAGAAAGAGGCTCTTGGATCCCCACAAGTCTAATGGTAGGTAGAAGGTGGAGGAAGCCAGTCAGTGGCAAATGCTTAGATGGTGAACTCAAAAGTCAGGCAAATATAGCCGAGCACCCAAGGCTAATAGAGGAACATCCCACACTTGCCAGGCTGGATTTCAGAATTTCTGTGAACCAGTGCTTCTCCCTTCTACATCTACAGAACAAGAGGAGGTACACCCAAGAAGCTGCACCTGGACCTGATTTAGATTCTGAGGTTCTGAGTTGTTACTGTAATAGTTTATGAATTTTTTAAAATATATTTTACTGATTTTTTT
The DNA here is from genome assembly GCF_014108235.1 of Myotis myotis. NCBI lineage: Eukaryota > Metazoa > Chordata > Mammalia > Chiroptera > Vespertilionidae > Myotis > Myotis myotis. The sequence goes on along the minus strand of NW_023416346.1, from coordinate 3,392,115 downwards.
CAGAGGGGAAGGGAGAGGGATAGAGAGTCAGAAACATCGATGAGAGAGAAACATCGATCAGCCGCCTCCTGCACACTCCCTACTGGGGATGTGCCCGCAGCCAAGGTACATGCCCTTGACCGGAATTGAACCTGGGACCTTTCAGTCCACAGGCCGATGCTCTTTCCATTGAGCCAAACCCGTTAGGGCTGTTTATGAATTTTTAAAACCACACTTTGCATGTGGAATTGAAGCGAGTCATTGAGAACCAGTAGGCAGCCTCTAAGATGCTTCCAAAGATCCCTGCTTTCTTCTGGTATTCAAGCCCCTGTAGTGTAGGCTGAACTTGTGACTAGATTCTAATGATTAGTGTATGGTAAACGTAAAGGGACGTCACTTCAAAGATTAAGTTACAAAAAGGTTGTGCGGTCTGTCTCACTCACTTTCTATCACTTGTTCTGAAAGAGGACAGCTACCATGTCATAAACAAGGAACTGAAATTTCCAACAAACCAGCAAGGACATGAGGTCTATCTGACAACAACTAGCAAAACTTGAGGGTGAATCATGCCCCAGTTAAACCTTGGAATGACTGTAGCCCTGGCCAGCAACTTGATGAAAGCCTTGTGGAATTACTTATTCGTTAACCAATAACTAACACAGTCAGTTATTAAAAGAAAAGTGTTTTTAATTTCCTCACAAAACACAATCCAACTATATTCTTTGGACATAGGATACATCTAAAACTAAGTGATTTAGCCCTAACTGGCTTGGCTCAATGGATAGAGCGTCGGCCTGTGGACTGAAGGGTCCCAGGTTCGATTCTGGTCAAGGGCATGTACCTTGGTTGTGGGCACATCCCCAGTAGGGAGATGTGCAGGAGGCAGCTGATCAATGTTTCCTCTTATTGATGTTTCTAACTCCCTATCATTCTCCCTTCCTCTCTGTAAAAAAATCAATAAAATATATTTTAAAATAAATAAAAATAAATAAAACTAAGTGATTTATAAAGCCAAAACTGAGGAGTAAGAAAGTATACTAAACAAATGCAAACAAAAAGAAAACTGGCATAGAGGCACTGATATCAGATAAAATCTAATTTACACCCAAAAGTATTAAATGTAACAAAGTACTACATTTTTATGTGCTAAAATTCATCATGCAACACCAAGATAAAATGAATATGGACATTTATGCACTAAAGTACACAGCAACTACATTTTAGAAACAAAAACTACAGGATATGCAAGGAAACTTGTAGATAAGCACTAATAATAAAGATGTTACTGTAATACTCTCTGTATAAGACATATCAAATGGACAAAAATATATAAAGAGATAGAATACCTAAACAACATAACTTATAACACAGATGTTACAGATGTATATAGAACTAAACATCCTGATATACCTTCTATTCAAGCATCCATGACACATTGACAAAATTTGATCATATATTAGGTCATAAGAAAAACATCAGTAATTTATGTTCTGTAGAAATATTACAAATAACATATGTGATTATGATACAATAAAACTGGAAATTACTAATGAAAACAAACAAGCAAATAAACAAAACAAATTAGTTCTTCCACCTGGAAATAAAAAAATCTATTAAACAACTCATGGTTGCAAGGGAAACACAGATTGAAATTATAGAATCTATAACAAAAAAGATAATGAAACAGTACATATTAGAATCTACAGAATACAATTAAAGCAATGATCACAGGAAAATTCATAGGTTTAGAAACAAATTAGGAAAATAATAAAATAAACAAAATAAACAAAAAGGACTAGCAAACAAAGTATAAAGATAAAAGCATAGGTTGAAACAGGAAACAATGAACCTAAAAGCAGAGATTGAGAACAGAAAGCAATAGAACACATTAATAATTCAAAATCATATTTTTAAAGAAAAATAATAAAACAGACACATCACTAGCTAACTTGTTCAAAAGCAAAAGTATGGCACAAATATATAAAATAAGAAGTTACAAGAAGCAAACAATCATTGAAACAGAAGACTATTTTTAAATCATGAGACCACTTTGAAGACATACATAAATGAATTTGAAAATCTAGAGCAAATGAATAATTTCCTGGGAAAATACATATTACCAAAATTTACTCCACTCGAGTTAGACAAATTTCCATTAAAGAAATAGAGAAAATCATTGAGGAGCTACCCGGCCAGAAAGATCAAACCCTTAAAGATAATGCCAATGCTCTATATATTGTTCCAGAGCATTAAGAATAAAGGATTCTTAGGACATATTCCTAGAAGTGGAATCACTGGGTCAAATGGCAGTTCTGTTTTTAATTCTTTGAGGAAACTCCATACTGTTTTCCACAGTGGCTGCCCCAGTCTGCATTCCCACCAGCAGTGCACGAGTGTTCCTTTTTCTCTGCATCCTCTTCAGCACTTGTCGTTTGTTGATTTGTTGATGATAGCTACTCTGACAGGTGTGAGGTGATACCTCATTGTTGTTTTGATTTGCATCTCTCAGATGATTAGTGACTTTGAGCATGTTTTCATATGTCTCTTGGCCTTCTGTATGTCCTCTTTGGAGAAGTGTTGGTCCTTTGCCCATCTTTAATTGGGTTGTCTTCCTTTGTTAAGTTGTATGAGTTCCTTATATATTTTGGAAATTAACCCTTATCAGATGTATCCTTGGCAAATATGTTCTCCCATACAGTGGGCTCCTTTTTCGTTTTGTTGGTGTTTTTTTGTTTGTTTTTTTGCTGTGCAGAAGCTTTTTGTTTTGATGTAAGTCCACTTGCTTATTTTCCCCTTAGTTTCCATTGGTCTAGGACATGTATCCGTAAACATATTGCTATGAGAGATGTCTGAAATTTTGCTGCCTATGGATTCTTCTAAGATTTTTATGGTTCCATGACTTTCATTTAAGTCTTTTATTCATTTTGAGTTTATTCTTTTGTATGGTGTAAGTTGGTGGTTTAGTTTCATTTTTTTGCATGTACCTGTCCAATTATCTCAACACCATTTATTGAAGAGACTGTCTTGACTCCATTGTGTGCTCTTGCCTCCTTTGTCAAATATTAATTGAGTGTAATGGCTTGGGTCGATAAATGTCCTAATAGCTTAAATCAAGCCATCATATGAACTCATATGCATACTCATATTTTCAAACTTTTCAAATCTGAATCTTTGTTGTATTCATTCATTCATTCAACAAATTAAGCATCGTCCATGTCTACTTTCTTTGGCTTTATAGATATAACAATGAATAAAGGAGAAAAAAAATCACTGCCTTTAAGGGAAAACACTAGAGGCATTTCTATTCATATCAAAGCAAGGCAAACCAAGAAAAAAAAAGAGATCCCGAGAGATAGAATAATTTTCTATTGTCTCTTGAACATTTTGTTGCAAACTGCAGTAAAAGTTCTCTCACCAGTGCGCTCCTACTCGAGGTTTAAGTAAATAGCAGTTAGAGACAAAGTCCACAGGTTTTGCAGTGGATATTAATAACAAAGTGGCTCTGATTGTCTTTGTTAAAGTGCTGAGAGAAGCCATTTTAACAGTCATTGTGAAATGAGGGGAAAGGGAAAAGAAAGGAGGAAGGGAGGGATGCAGGCAAGAGAGGGAGAAAAGTTGAAAGAGAGTTGGCAGTGAGAAGGTCTGCTCTCAGGGGTAGAATGATCCGAGCAGGACATGGGACAGTGATAAGCAGTAATGTCAGGTCACTTCACTCCAGTGAAGGAATCCACTGTTGGCTCCGCTAACAGGACTTTCACACCGTCTAGCAAGGGCCACTTTCTTTCTGAAAGCTTCTCACAGCAGTAAGCGAGCTGTCTGCAAAAATGCTCTCTCCTGCTCCCTCTGGAAGGAAATGTTGCCTAGAGCAAATGCCTGTGAATTTGGAAGTTGCTGGGCTTGATAACATTTTCCTCCTTATTTCCTTCTTCCAAGCCCTAAAGGTAGAATGGCAGCATTTGAAGTAGGAAGACAATTAAATTTTGTGTCCCAATGTTCTATCATGGAAGGGGGAAGTGAACTGTTTGATAAGCCCAGGTTAAGCTCTAGAGCAGTGGTTCTCAACCTTCCTCATGCCGCGACCCTTTAATACAGTTCCTCATGTTGTGGTGACCCCCAACCATCAAATTATTTTCATTGCTACTTCATAACTGTCATTTAGCTACTGTTATGAATCGTCATGTAAATATCTGATAGGCAGGATGTATCTTCATTGTTACAAATTGAACATAATGAAAGCATAGTGATTCATCACAAAAACAATATGTAATTATATATGTGTTTTCCGATGGTCTTAGGCAACCCCTGTGAAAGGGTCGTTCGACCCCCAGGTTGAGAACCGCTGCTCTAGAGGGGAGAAAGAGAGAATGGGGCTGAGCAAGTCACTGAAGCAGGACAAATCCCAAGCATTCCCCTCTCAGCAGGAGGTTAGGTGGGTTGCACAAAGTCTCCCAGCTATCTGAACATGCAACTCCCAGGACTCACTTCATATCTTCTCATTCTCTTACCTTCTCCTTTGTACACATGACCATTCTAGAACATGTAATTCTTCCCCTCTCCTTATTCATGTTTTGGTACCTCCTTTAGGATTCTCAAAGCCCATTTGCAGGTGTTGGGTAGCAAGACGACACTCAGATAGGGCTTTGCCCCAGCCCCATCTGGAATTTCTGAGAGCTACACAATATCCCTGACTTAACCAGACTTTGTCCATGTTGCTTATACCACTTATTAAGGGGTACAAATATATACCTGAAATAAGTCAGAAAATGTCATTTAACTCAGGTTTTCTTAATTAATAATGTTTATTAATGAATTAAACTAAAAATGACAAATGGTCAATTTTCTCTGAAACTGGACAGTGTCTTGGAGGGGTATGGTAGATTGTTAAAAATGGTCATAACATGTTCTCTTCTGCTCTTTTGTAATGTAAATTTTTGAACTCCTATCAAGAGATGGAGTATTTTCCCCTTTGCTCAAGTCTGGAGTGACCTTTTGACTTGCTTTAACTGATAGGATACAGTGCAAATGACCCTGTGCTGGCTGCCGACGTAAGCAACCTTATAGTTTCCATGATTACTTTCTTAGCATGCTACAATGAGACTGTCACATAAGGAAGCTGATCTATTCCATTTGAGAGTGAGAACTAAGATGCCCTAACTGATTGCCAGGACCAACTTCGAAGCACAACCAATGCTCTGGCTTCCATCCGTATATCAGTAAGCTCAAGCGAAACCAACAGAGGGGTCACCCTGCAAAACCACAGCATTGTGAGAAATAATATTTCGTTGTTATTTATAATCCCTACATTTAGGAGTGGTTTTTTTTAATTGAAGGGGATGCTACTATGCCACCCCAAAATATGCCACTTTGGCGTAACAATTATTTGGATCTGAAGGCAATTGAGAATCAACCGATGCAGAAAGAAGGCTTCTCATCTTCCCTTATGTACCTATAAGTAGAACCTCCCCAAAGAAATCAAAAGAACTCAATTGTCCTAATTCCCTCCCCAGGAACGGGAGACAAGAAACAGACCTTGTCACCAGACTATCATATCTCCCATCTATTCTATGGGACCCTTACATCTTCCAAAAGTCATTTGTTCTCACATAAGAACCTTGCCTTGCCTTCCCCTTCCCCTACTAAGGTGCTGAATAAGCTCCAGTCATAACCACCCCTATGAGTTACTCAGCACTGAGTACTCCTGCATGTGTGTACTGAGTACTCCTGCATGTGTGCCCCATCGCACATATAATTTTTTTCTTGCTAATATGTCTTTTTTTCGTTTAATTCACAGACCCTCCGATACTGAACCTTGACAGGGTAGAGGAAAGGATGTTTCCCTCCCATACATTATGTAAAGGACTTACCTGGGTTCAGTCATGTATATCATCCAGATATTCTCAATAACACATTGAAGTTATGTCCTTGTCAGAGCTTCTGGTGTGAAAATGGTGGACATAATGTACATTCCAAAGACAGGGAGCTTTGAGGAGTGTCTGATTGCCAGGTCCGGCTCATGGGTCAACCTGCACTCATATCCTCTCCATAAACTCCTCTAACGAAGAGTCGAGGCTAGCTGTCTATAGCATTTCCCACATGCTTGCTTGGTCCAGTTGTTTCTTCATGGTATAATTTACCTTGTCCTCTTCCAGTCTATGATACAAAGATTTAGATGTTTAAGTGATGCTGTGTGCTTCATGTTGCTTGATATCAAGAAGTTCATAAGTCTAGGTTGGCTCGCTATTACTGGATGCTAAGTTTGATCACTTGGTTCAGGTTGGGGATTATCAGTTTTTCCATTGTTCAAGTGCACTGCTTTTTCCTTCACCACGTGTAGGTAATCTGTGGGCAAACACTCTAACACAGCGGTTCTCAACCTGTGGGTCGCGACCCCTTTGGGGGTCGAACGACCCTTTCACAGGGGTCGCCTAAGACCATCAGAAAACACATATATAATTCCATATTGTTTTTGTGATGAATCACTATGCTTTCATTATGTTCAATGTGTAACAATGAAAATACATCCTGCCTATCAGATATTTACATGACGATTAATAACAGTGGCAACATTACAGTTATGAAGTAGCAATGAAAATAATTTGACGGTTGGGGGTCACCACAACATGAGGAACTGTATGAAAGGGTCGCGGCATGAGGAAGGTTGAGAACCACTGCTCTAACACCATACAAATATTCTGTTTTCTATAAGCTTTTCTTTTTCTTTTTCTTTTTCTTTTTTTATTTATTGCTTAAAATATTACAAAGGGTATTACATATGTGTCCATTTTATCCCCCCGCCCTAGACAGTCCCCTAGCCTCCCCTATCCCCCAGTGTCTTATGTCCATTGGTTATGCTTATATGCATGCATACAAGTCCTTTAGTTGATCTCTTACCCCCCTACCTCCTGCCCCCCAACCCTCCCCGGCCTTCCCGCTGCAGTTTGCCAATCTGTTTGAGGCAGCTCTGCCTCTGTATCTATTATTGTTCAAAAGTTTATAATGGTCTCTATTATCCATGAATGAGTGAGATCATGTGGTATTTTTCCTTCATTGACTGGCTTATTTCACTTAGCATAATGCTCTCCAGTTCCATCCATGACGTTGCAAATGGTAAGAGTTCCTTCCTTTTTAGAGCAGCATAGTATTCCATCGTGTAGATGTACCACAGTTTTCTAATCCATTCATCTACTGATGGGCACTTAGGCTGTTTCCAGATCTTAGCTATGGTGAATTGTGCTGCTATGAACATAGGGGTGCATATATCCTTTCTGATTGGTGTTTCTGGTTTCTTGGGATATATTCCTAGAAGTGGGATCACAGGGTCAAATGGGAGTTCCATTTTCAGTTTTTTAAGGAAACTCCATACTGTCTTCCATAGTGGCTGCACCAGTCTGCATTCCCACCAGCAGTGCACAAGTGTTCCTTTTTCTCCACATCCTCTCCAGCACTTGTCCTTTGTTGATTTGTTGATGATAGCCATTCTGACAGGTGTGAGATGGTAACTCATTGTTGTTTTGATTTGCATCTCTCGGATGATTAGTGACTTTGAGCATGTTTTCATATGTCTCTTGGCTTTCTGAATGTCCTCTTTTGAAAGGTGTCTATTTAGGTCCTTTGCCCATTTTTTGATTGGATTGTTTATCTTCCTTTTGTTAAGTTGTATGAGTTCCCTATAAATTTTGGAGATTAGGCCCTTATCAGATATGACATTGGCAAATATGTTTTCCCACACAGTGGGTTTTCTCGTTGTTTTGTTCATGGTTTCTTTTGCTGTGCAGAAGCTTTTTATTTTGATGTAGTCCCATTTGTTCATTTTCTCTTTCGTTTCAAGTGCCCTAGGAGCTGTATCAGTGAAGAAATTGCTTCGGCATATGTCTGAGATTTTGTTGCCTTTGGATTCTTCTAGAATTTTTATGGTTTCCTGTCGTACATTTAAGTCCTTTATCCATTGTGAGTTTATTTTTGTGTATGGTGTAAGTTGGTGGTCTAGTTTCATTTTCTTGCATATATCTGTCCAATTTTCCCAACACCATTTATTGAAGAGACTATCTTGGCTCCATTGTATGTTCTTGCCTCCTTTGTCAAATATTAATTGAGCATATTGGTTCGGGCCAATTTCTGGGCTCTCTATTCTATTCCATTGATCTATATGCCTATTCTTGTGCCAGTACCAGGCAGTTTTGAGAACAGTGGCTTTGTAATACAACTTGATATCTGGTATTGAGATCCCACCTACTTTGTTCTTTTTCAGGATTGCTGCAGCTATTCGGGGTCTTTTTTTATTCCAGATGAATTTTTGGAGAGTTCGTTCTAGATCTCTGAAGTATGCCGTTGGTATTTTAATGGGAAGTGCGTTGAATTTATAGATTGCTTTGGGTAGTATGGACATTTTAATGATGTTGATTCTACCAATCCATGAACACGGTATGTTCTTCCATCTGTTTATGTCTTCCTCTATATCTTTTTTCAACGTCCTGTAGTTTTCTGAGTAGAGGTCTTTACCTCTTTAGTTAAGTTTATTCCTAGGTAGCTTAATTTTTTTGGTGCGATGGTAAACGGGATTGTTTTTATAATCTCTCTTTCTGAAAGTTCACTATTGGTGTATAGAAATGCCTCAGATTTCTTGGGGTTAATTTTGTATCCTGCTACATTGCCAAATTCATGTATTAAGTCTAGTAGCTTTTTGATGGAGTCTCTAGGGTTTTGTATGTATAATATCATGTCATCTGCAAATAAGGACAGTTTTACTTCCTCTTTTCCAATTTGGATGCCTTTTATTTCTTCTTCTTGCCGAATTGCAATGGCTAACACTTCCAGTACTATGTTGAACAGGAGTGGTGAGAGGGGGCATCCCTGTCTTGTTCCTGTTCTTAGGGGAAATGGTGTTAGGTTTTGTCCATTGAGTATGATGTTGGCTGTGGGCCTATCATATATGGCTTTTATTATGTTGAGGTATGATCCTTCTACTCCCACCTTGCTGAGAGCTTTTATCAAAAATGGGTGTTGAATTTTGTCAAATGCTTTTTCTGCATCAATTGATATGACCATGTGGTTTTTTTCTTTCAATTTGTTTATGTGATGTATCACGTTTATTGATTTGCGGATATTGTACCATCCTTGCATTCCTGGGATAAATCCTACTTGGTCATGGTGTATGATCTTTCTGATGTACTGCTGGATCCGATTTGCTAAGATTTTGTTGAGGATTTTGGCATCTATGTTCATGAGGGATATTGGCCTGTAATTCTCTTTCATTGTGTTGTCTTTACCTGGTTTTGGTATTAGGGTGATGCTGGCTTCATAGAATGAGCTTGGAAGTGTTCCTTCCTCTTGAATTTTTTGTAGTAGTCTGAGGAGGATAGGTTTTAGTTCTTCCTTGAATGTTTGGTAAAACTCCCCTGTGAAGCCGTCTGGTCCTGGGCTTTTGTTTGCTGGAAGCTTTTTGATGACTGCTTCAATTTCTTCCATAGTTATTGGCCTGTTGAGATTTTTAGATTCTTCCTGATTGAGTTTTGGAATGTTGTATTTTTCTAGGAATTTGTCCATTTCCTCCAGGTTGTCTAGTTTGTTGGAGTAGAGCTGTTCATAGTATTTTTTAACAATCATTTGTATTTCTGTGGGGTCTGTTGTTATTTCGCCTCTATCGTTTCTGATTTTGTTTATTTGGGTCCTCTCTCTTTGCTTCTTGGTGAGTCTGGCTAGAGGTTTGTCAATCTTGTTTATCCTTTCAAAGAACCAGCTCTTGGTTTCATTGATTTTCTGTATTGTTTTTTTGGTCTCTATGTCATTTATTTCTCCTCTAATCTTTATTATCTCCTTCCTTCTGCTCCCTCTGGGGTTTTCTTGTTGCTCTCTTTCTAATTCTTTGAGTTGTAGAGTTAGATGATTTACTACCATTTTTTCTTGTTTTTTGAGATAGGCCTGTAGAGCTATAAACTTCCCTCTCAGGACTGCTTTCATTGTGTCCCATAGGTTTTGGATTGTTGTGTTTTCATTGTCATTAGTTTCCAGGATGTTTTGAATTTCTTCTTTGATTTCATTGGTAACCCAATCAATATATAATAGCATGCTATTCGGCTTCCAAGTGTTTGCGTATTTTGTGTTGTTTTTAGTGTAGTTTATTTCGAATATTATGCCCTCGTGGTCTGAGAAGATGCTTGTTATGATTTCAATCTTCTTGAATTTGGGGATACTTTGCTTGTGACCCAATATATGGTCTATTTTTGAATATGTGTTATGAGCACTTGAGTAGAATGTATATTCCGTGGCATTGGGGTGAAGTGTTCTGAAGATGTCTATTAAGTCCATCTGATCTAGTGAGTCATTTAGGATTGCTGTATCTTTGCTGATTGTTTGTCTAGAGGACTTATCCAGTGCTGTCAGTGGTGTATTAAAGTCCCCTACTATGATTGTATTCTTGTCGATCTCTCCTTTGATATCTTCCAGGAGTTTTTTTATGAATTTGGGTGCTCCTGCATTCGGTGCATATATGTTTACCAGGGTTATATCTTCTTGTTGTATTGATCCCTTTAGTATTATGAAGTGGCCTTCCTTATCTCTTGTTATGGCCTTCACTTTGAGGTCTATTTTGTCCGATATAAGTATTGCTACCCCAGCTTTCTTTTCCTTTCCATTTGCCTGAAAGATATTTTTCCATCCTTTCACTTTCAGTCTGTGTGAGTCCCTTCTAATGAGGTGAGTTTCTTGTAGACAGCAGATGTATGGGTCATGTTTTTTTATCCATTCAGCCACTCGATGTCTTTTGGTTGGAGCATTTAGTCCATTTACGTTTAAAGTTATTATTGAAAGGTACTTGTTTGTAGCCATTTCTGTTTTTGTGTGGCTGTTTTCTTTCTGAGCTTTTTATTTCTTCTTTTTATACCAGTCCCTTTAGCATTCCTTGCATTGCTGGCTTGGTGGTGATAAACTCCCTTAGCCTTTTTTTGTTTGTGAAGCTTCTTATTTCCCCTTCAAGTTTGAATGATAGCCTTGCTGGATAGAGTATTCTTGGATTCAGTCCTTTGCTTTGCATCACTTTGTAAATTTCTGTCCATTCTTTTCTGGCCTGATGTGTTTCTGTTGAGAAATCATTTGACAATCTAATGGGAGATCCCTTGTATGTAACTTTCCGTCTCTCTCTTGCAGCCTGTAAGATTCTCTCTTTGTCCTGAACATTTGCCATGGTAATTATGATGTGTCTTGGTGTGGGTCTTTTCGGGTTCACTTTGTTTGGGACTCTCTGGGCTTGTGTGACTTTTTTCTTCCCCACCTCAGGGAAGTTTTCTGATATTATTTCTTCTAATAGGTTTTCTAATCCTTGTTCATCCTTCTGTTGTTCTGGTACCCCTATTATTCGTATGTTGTTTCGTTTCTTGTTGTCCCAAAGCTCCCTTTAGGCTCTCCTCCTGTCTTTTAATTTTTTTCTCCAATTGCAGTACATTTTGGGTGTGTTTTGCTTCCTTGTCTTCTAATTCACTAATTCGGTCCTCCGCTACTCCTAGTCTACTGTTGATACTTTCAATGGAGTTTTTCATTGCAGCTATATCACTCTTCATTTCTTCTTGGGTCTTACTTAAGTTGTTGATTTTTTCATCTGTTTCTTCTAGCTTCTTCCAGATGTTATCGATTTTTTCATCTGTTTCTTCTTGCTTCTTGCAGAGGTTGTCGATTTTTTCCTCCATCCGGTTTATGCACTCTAGGACCCTTATTCTGAATTCTTTTTCTGTCATGTTGCATGCCTCTGTATTAATTAGCTGCTTTTCTGGAGAGTCCTCCTTCTCTTTCCTTTGGGGGTTTCTTTGTCTACCCATGTTTGATCTCACTGACATATCTAGACGTTGAGTCGTTCAGTGGCTGCTCCCTGGGTGGCAGTGACTCCTTGGTCTGTGGTTGCTCTATGGGCGGTTGCGGTAGCAGCTGCTCTTCAGTTGGCAGCAGCTCCTCTGGTGGGTGCTGTTCACAGCTGTGGTGGCTCTTCTGGCTGGTGGGGCGAGGTTTCACGTACAGCTGCTGTTCCTCAGCAGAGGGTGTGGTGCTCAGGAGGTTGCTGTTGCTTGGATCTGCTGCATTGATTTAAAGGCACAAAATACAGCACAACAAGGCACCACATACCAGGCACTATACACAAATATATTCACGATATTAATAACCCCAAATAAAGGTGACCACCTGAATTAAGATAATTAGGGGATAAGGAAGAAGGAAGAGAAAAAGATAAAAGAGAAAAAAGAAAAGAAAAGTAGGGACCAAAAAAAGGAGTGCAAAAATGAAATTGGGAAAAAGGAGGGGGGAAAAATAAAAGCGAGAAAAGAAAGGAAAAAAAAAAAGAGCGAAAAGAGAGAATGAAGTGGAAGAGGGGAAGAGACTTTTTTATATGAGGAGAATACTCCTATAGAACAGCCATTAATCCCAACAAATTCCAGCAACAGCTCCCTGGAGATGAATGCAAACTAGAAACAACCAATAATATAACGATGAAAATAGAATGGAGAACACTAATCCCAAAATAAAATAAAGAGAAAATAAAATGGCACTTTAAAATAAATGGTAAAATGGTAGCAGTAATAATACTGGTCAAAAATAAGAAGGTAGTAATTAAAAGGGTAAAATCAGGTGATGGAAAAAGAAGAAAAAAAAAGAAGAAAAAAAAATTGGTTTCTTAGTTAAAAGGTGAAAAAAAAAATAAAAAAAAAATTGCAGTAGTGAAAGTCCTTCGGTTCTTCTATTCTTCAGTGTGGCTCGCCTTAGACCTGCCAGGTATTCAGGAGAGTGTTGAGTTTCCCTGCGATACACTGTTCCTCTGTGTTGTAAACCACAGTCCTTATTTTAAAGCAAGCCGCATTTGTTTCCCAGACTGCCTTATTTTGTGTTTAGCAAAGAGTCAGTTTGTGGGTCAGCCTCTGGGTGGCAGTGTTCTGGGGTTGGCCTCTGAGGCTACAGGGCCTCTCTGTCCAGTGGAAGTTCACTGCCCAGAGCTGGCTGCGTAAGAGTTACCAGTGCTGTGTTGTTGCTGGGATTGAAAATCCCTCTATAGGCCAGACCCTGTTAACTCCCAGGGACTGATCAGGTTATTTTAATCCTTGATCTCACACAGGGTGGAATCTGGGTGTGGCTGTGCTCCTTGCCTGGGGGCTGGGGGGAGGAGTCTCACTCTCCGGAGAGAATGGCTGCCTCAGTCCTGGGCTCAGGGGTGTCTCAGCGCTCAATTCGCTGCCACCTCTCCTGGCCCCCCTTCTCTCCTCAGTCTCTCCCCAGATTCCACTCCTCCGCACACTCTCCCTCTCTTCAGCACAGGTGAGTGTCTGTATCCGAAATGTCCCATGAACAGGATTCAGTGAAAACAAACAAACAAACGCCGGCTGCGGAAACGGGGAAGGCTTGGTTTCTGTAAGCTTCTTCTCTTACGGGGACTGCATGGTCTGGTCAGCTCTTCAGGCAGCCCCCTTTAGGCTCAGTCCTCCGTGATCACAGACCGAGCTCTCAATTCCCCCGGCAGCGCCAGGAATCCCGCGGTTCTCCTTTCCCCCGTCAGGGGCTGTGCCTGTCCCAAGGGACGCGGTTGTCTGCCACGCGGTCTCCCTCCGACTCTCTGGGCTCAGAGGTCTGGCAAACTTTCCTGCCCAAATCCCTGGGTTTTTTTACCTTTCCAGGGGAGTTCTGCTCTTCCCGGCTGCAAACCGTCTCACCAGCTGAGCAATTTCGCCAATTCGGGGTGGATGTTACTAGTTTCAGCTGCTCACTCCATTTGCTCCGGGACACGACCTGGGACGCGTCTGCCTATACCGCCGCCATCTTCCTCTATCAGCTTTTGTCTCATAGTCTTAGAATCTACTGATGACCCTTCCTGAATGATATGTTACACTCGGGATTGCAAAGTGGTGATTTTATAATTTATCATTCCTTTTACACTTAGTAGCTGGCATACTTTTCAGTCTCTTTCTCGCTCTTCATATTATTTCAGACTCATGGATTTTACTTACTCTTTTTGCTAAAATAAATTACTGTTATTACGTTTTTGATACTCCAATTGTCCCACTTTTGGCCAGTAGAGGCCCTTTCAAGCCAGCTTATGTATCTGTTTGACATGATCCGATTAGCCTGTGAGCGTTTTCTAGTTTTCTAGTACACTGAGATGGTCTTAGGCCCGCTTTCACTTTCCTGCCCCAGGTCTAGAAGCCGCCATGTGCAGAGAGATAATTCCAAGATGGATGGACGTCAAGTTTAAAGGTCTGAGGAAGAACCATGCTAACGATGTGAGTAAAGTAGAAAGGAGAGCAGTGTGACTGGAATGGTTAGTGAGCACAGGGGTAAGAGATGGAGTCAGATCTTGTAGGATCTTGTTGGTTTAAAGCAGCGGTTCTCAACCTGTGGGTCGCGACCCCTTTGGCGGTCGAACGACCCTTTCACAGGGGTCGCCTAAGACCATCCTGCACATCAGATATTTACATGACGATGCATCACAGTAGCAACATGACAGTTAGGAAGTAGCAACGAAAATAATTTTATGGTTGGGTCACAACATGGGAAACTGTATTTAAAGGGCCAGAGGTTGAGAACCACTGAAAGTGAAGGTTTCAAATTTGGCTCTCAGTGAATGGGAATCCACTGGAATGTTTGTTGTTGTTGTTTTGTTTCTAAACATATTTTTGATTGACTTCAGAGAGGAAGGGAGAGGGATAGCTCAATGATGAGAGAGAACCATGGATTGGTTGCCTCTGCATGCCACCTCCTGGGGATCAACCCCGCAACCCAGGCATGTGCCCTTGACCTGAATCAAACCCGGGACCCCTCAGTCTGCAGGTCGATGCTCTATCCACAGAGCCAAACCGGCTAGAATGTTTTGAAAGGAAGCATAACTTTATCTAATTTACCTTTAACGGGATCCCTCTGGCTTCTTTGTGGAGACTAGACCTGGGGGCACAGACAGAAGAAGAGAGACTAGTTAGGAATATATTTTATTTTTTCAGGGGAAAGATGAGGTGGTTTTGACAAGGCAGACTGATCAAAGCATGAGCAATATTTGATTCTTAATAAATTTTGTAGCTAGAGCAAAGATGTTGTGGGATGCAGGAGTAGGAAAGGAGCCAAGAAAGTAAGATCTCTCATTCAGTGTCAGAGTGTTGTGAGTAAAAACTCTTCAGAGCCCTAAATTATGGAAATGATCGTTCTTTTTTCAAAACATAAGTTCAGGCTTCTAATGAGAGCTAATGAAGCTTGCAAATTTGAACTGTTCCTTTTTAATTTAATTTAATTTTATTTTATTATTTTTGCCTAAAGCATTCTCTGGTGTCTGTTTCTGCAACTCAAATCTGACATGTATGGCAAAATGACTAAATAGTAATTTCCAATTCAGTTGTTTAACATTTTTAAGAAATATAAAATTCATAACATAAAGAATACAAATTATAGGTTTTCAGCTCAAGAAAAAAATCACAGTATAAACGACCATATAAATCAAGAACATGATCAATCCTCCAAAAGGGATTTTTGTGCCCACTCCCAGGTGCTAGCACCACTCTCCTCCCTACAGGTAGATGCTATTTTAACTCCCAACCCCATAGATGTACTTAGCCTGTGTTTGAATTTTATATAAATTGAATCATGCATTATGTAGTTTTCATGTCTGGCTTTTTCTGCCCAACATTATATTTATGTGAGTGATTCATCAGTATCATTGCACATAGTAGTATTTCATTAACTTTTATTGCTATATTTTGTATAAATATAATCAATTTATGTATCCACTCTACTGATGGATAGCTGAGCTATTTCATGGATTTGGCAATTACAAATAACATTGCTATGAACATTCTTGTACATGACTTTTGACACACATATGTATATATTTCTTTGGATATATATCTGGGAGTAAAGTTACTGGATTATAGGATATGTGGTAAGTAGTTAAAGCTTCCATTTTCAAAACTGGTCGTATAAATTTACAGCAGTACCAGCAGTATATGAAGGTTTTAGTTGCACTACATCCTCACAATACTTGATATTTTCATTCTTTTTTATGGAATATAACTAAATATCTCATTGTGGTTTCAATTTGCATTTTTTGATAACTAATAAGATTGATCGCCTTTTCACATATTCACAAGAATAAACAGAATATATGCATTTACTGTTATAAATTCCCTCATGCCTAGCTTTAGATACATTTCACAAATTTGCTTGTATTTTATTTATTATTTGGTTTGGAATATTTTATAATTTCTATTGTAATTGCTTTTTTAACTCATTGTCTATTTAAACTTATGTTGCTAAATTCCCAAACACAAGGGTATTTTGTGGTTATCTTTTTATTTTTGCATACTCGGAGTGATTTCATTCCTTTAAAATTTATTCTATGACCCAACATATGGTAAATTTTGGCATTTGTTTTGTGTGTTACTGAAGGTAACGACCTATCATTGTTCGGGTCAATCTTCTATCATGTCAAATGAGAACAAGCAGGAAAGGAAAACGTAGGGCTCTAGAAGATTTGTGCAATATGATACGCAAGTCTGACTCACTTTGGTACAGATGAAAGAAGCAAAAAATATTCCCTGATCACAATAACACAAAAGTTGAAATTAACAACAAAAACAGAAAGAAAAAAATTACCAACCTCTAAAGTAAAATACAATTCTTTCCTAAACAACTGATATAGAAGGAAAAAATATTTTGAAAAATAAGTACAATTATATAAATGCTACTTGTCAGATAAAAATTAAGGTATTACTAAGAGAAAAAAATCTTAGCCCTAAATATTTATATTAATAAAAAATAAAATATATTAACCAAACTCAGTAGGTTAGAAAAACATGCAATATTAAATCTAAGGGAAGCAGAAAGGAAATGAAAGAAAAGTAGAAACTGTTGATATAAAAAAAACAAAACTGCTATCTATAGCAATGATGGCGAACCTATGACACGAGTGTCAGAGGTGACATGCGAACTCATTTTTTTGGTTGATTTTTCTTTGTTAAATGGCATTTAAATATATAAAATAAATATCAAAAATATAAGTCTTTGTTTTACTATGGGTGCAAATATCAAAAAATTTCTATATGTGACACGGCACCAGAGTTAAGTTAGGGTTTTTCAAAATGCTGACACGCCGAGCTCAAAAGGTTCACCATCACTGATCTATAGTGATAAAAGCGTAATATGGTAATTAGACTGGACAGCTGAACAACCTTCCGGACGTCCTACCAGATGAAGCCGTGGCAGCGGGGGCCATGGCAGAGGCAGTTAGGGGTGATCAGGCAGGCAGAGTGGTTAGGGGCGATCAGGCAGGCAGGCAGAGTGGTTAGGGCAATCAGGCAGGCAGGCAGAGGCAGTTAGGGGCGATCAGGCAGGCAGGCAGAGTGGTTAGGGGTATTCAGGCAGGCAGGCGAGCTGTTAGGGGCAATCAGGCAGGCAGGCAGAGTAGTTAGGGGTGATGAAGCAGGCAGGCAGGAGAGCAGTTAGGAGCCAGCGGTCCCGGATTGCGAGAGGGTGCAGGTGGGCTGAGGGACCCTCTTCCCCCCCACCCCGCCCCCCTGCACGAATTTCATACACTGGGCCTCTAGTCCTATATAATAAAGAGCTAATATGATAATTAGACTGAACAGCAGAACAACCATCCAGACGACCTTCTGGACTAAGCTGGGGGCGGGGGGTGGGGGGAGATTGCTGTGAGGGCCGAGCCCCTTGCATGAATTTTATGCATTGGGCTTCTAGTATTCAACATATAAATCAAAGATCTTATTCTCTGAAAAAGTCAATAAAATGAATAACATTATTGTATTAGAATAAACTAAGCTTAGACATTTGTTATAAGCAACCCTTAAATCCTAGTAGCTTATCACATAAATTTTATTCATCGTGCACACAAAGTCCACTGTAGATTAGCAATCTCTCCAAGGCAAGTGGTTTGGTTTTGTTTTTTCATGTAGCAATTCCGCAATCCAGGCTGGGGCTCTGCCCTATGAACACATGCCCTGCATGCTTACTGTCAACAGGGAAGAGGATCTGGAAGCTTGCACAGACGATTATTGCCCTCAGCCTGGTATGTCTCAATGGCTCCAAGGGAGATATGTCTTATTACACCTTGAATGCAAGCACATGGCTCCAAGTCTTATACCCTAGGAATGGGAGGAGCCGATGGGTCTGGGGTAAAAGAGACATTCTCTAACATGTCCATTTCATTTGTTCCGGAAGTCACATGGCTTGGAAACGTGAAAGTGTTCACTTCCTGACCCTACTGTTTACTAGAAAACAATTAGAAGTGAAACACTGGGTTGTAGGATAGACATCTTCAACTTTTCTAACCATTGCTAGATTGCCTCCCACATGAGTGTTATCAATCTAAACTTCCACGAGTAGTAAATTCAATTTATTATTTCTCCACCTCCTCATTAAGAAAGAATATTAAAAGCCATCATTTTTGCCAACCAGATAGCTGTGACATGTCTCATTGTTGGTTAAATTTTTACTTTCCTGATTTCTAGCAAAATGGAGGATTTAAAAAAATGTATTGGCTATTTGAACTCCCTCTTCTGTTAATTGCTTGTTCACACTCTGTGCCCATGTAGCTATTGAGTTGTGTTATTTAATGACTTTTAGGCATCATTATACATTCTGGAAGCTAATACTTTCTTATTTACATGCATTGCAAATATCTCATCCCAGTCTAATCTTTTCACTCTTCTAACGGTGTCTGGTTGTTGTCTAAAATATTTTAAATATTTACTGAGTCAAAATGTATCAATATTTTGCATATTAAGTTTCTTTGTTTCTAGCTTTTAAAATCTTCTCAGTTCCAAAGTCACATTTATATGCTCCTACAGGTAATTTTGAAATTATGGTTTGCTTCTCACATTTAAATTTTAATTCCATTTGGAACTTACATTTCAACAATATAGTAAAGTTTTGATCATATTTGGTTGTGATTTTTACACAGATAACTGTGAGAAAAGAATTTGAGATCAAGACCCACAGAGAAAATGTAGCGTTAGAGCCCACTGAGGTAAAGGATATGAAATGATAGCTAGGGGGTGGAGAAACGGGCTTCCAGTACACTGGAGAGATGGAGGCAAAATTATTGATATGGGCAATGATTCTCTCTCCTCTCACTAGACAAAGAATTGACTTTGTTCCTGTTGAATATAATTGTACAAAAGCAGTCTGATTTTTGTGTGTGAATGTTCCTTAAACAAAAACACTAGGTTGTTTATGAATTTCTCTGGACTAGTGATATAAGCTTGAGTATAACAGGGCAGTGGCAAGGTAGGAATTAGGCCAGTTTTTGCTCTGAGAGTTATCTCTGGCAGGTATTCCTACTTTATGAACTTAGGGGAAGTGGGAAATAAAAAAGCCATTCTGATTTATGCAACATCTGCTCTGGCTCTGTTTGGCTGTTGCACTTCCATTAAGTTCTGGAGTTGTGCATAAATTAATTGACACTTAGAGCCAGTTTGGGGGAGGGGAGTCTCTTTCCACAAGTCACAATTCACTAGATTGCTAAAATATTCAGCTATCCCATCACAATTTATAGACTAGTTTACTTTTTCCTATTGGTTTGCAATGATACTTCTGTCATATACCAAATTTCCACATATGCACATGTTTGTTTTGGGGTTCCCTATTGTATTTCCTGGGTTTATTTGTCTGCCCCTGCAACAATAACTCCCGGTGATTAATTACCATGTCTTTATAATAAATCCTATCATCTGCTAGAATGAGTACCCACACATTATTTCTTTTACTTACTTTATTTCTGGACACTAAATACACACCCCAAAAGGTCCATGTGAATTTTAGAATTACTACATTCTATGAAAAGTATAATTGAAGGTTGTGATTGTAATGTGATTGAATTCAGAGATCAAAATAGGCAGAATTGACATTTTCTTGTATTGATTTGTCTTATTCATGAACATGGTCTATTTCTCCATTTTTATCAAAACTTCTCTTGTGTCTTTCTATATATAATGGTTCATATTTTTTTACAAATGGATTGTACATATTTTGTTAGATTTTTTCTTTTTTTAATTTTTTTAAAATTTTTTTTATTTCTTTTAAATATATTTTATTGATTTTTTACAGAGAGGAAGGGAGAGAGATAGAGAGTTAGAAACATCGATGAGAGAGAAACATCGATCAGCTGCCTCCTGCACATCTCCTGGGGATGTGCCCGCAACCCAGGTACATGCCCTTGACCGGAATCGAACCCGGGACCTTTCAGTCCACAGGCCGACGCTCTATCCACTGAGCAACACCGGTTTCGGAGTTAGATTTTTTTCTATAGGTTTTCTCATTATTTTAAACATTATCATTTTTAAATTACATTTTCAAGTCATGTGGCTTGATTTGAAATGAAGTGGGCCACTCAGATATTCATTCAGAGAAAACCTGCTGGGAAGTACACAACCAGCTGACAACCTCTAGCCCAGCGGTTCTCAACCTTCCTCATGCCGCGCCCCTTTCATACAGTTCCTCATGTGGTGGTGACCCCCAATTTCATTGTTACAAATGGAACATAATTAAAGCATAGTGATTCATCACAAAAACAGTATGTAATTATATATGTGTTTTCCGATGGTCTTAGGAGACCCCTGTGAAAGGGTCGTTCGACCCCCAAGGGGTCGCGACCCACAGATTGAGAACTGCTGCTCTAGCTGAAGCACCTTTGAGATTCCCTGTAGTGTATAAGTCAAGGGCACCCTCTTCTCAGGCAGTTTCAGTCACAGAACTGATCACAATAGAGGTGCTAAGGCTTGGCCAGTTCTACCCAAAGCAGAACTCCTGTAGAAGCAAGCTTTGTTCTGGAGTACCTTATCACACTGGTCATGGTTTCCTCAACAATGCACCTAAGTTGAAGGGCATTCCTTCACAATCCCTTGCCCCTCTTATTCATCAGGTCTCAGATATCCATTGTAGGACAAAGGTTTTCCCTGTCTGCCCCTGCTCCCTCTCTTCTTATCTTTCACATATTTTAACCACAATAAATTTCTTGCACTTATAATTCTGTCTTAGCATTTGTTTACCAAAGGCTTTCAACTGACAGAATGCATTATCAGGAGTGGTCCAAGGAATCATGCATTAAGATGGAGTTTGGAGACTGAGTAATTTACTACTTCACTAAGAAAAATGAACCCCATTCCAAGTGGTATGTGGGGGTTAGTGACACAGCTGCTAAACGTTCACTGGAAATGACTTGGAACAACATTCTGATGAAGGGGACCACCCTGACCGATATGATGTTACAGGCATTGGAAAGATCTGGGTTGAACAATGTGGAGAAGGACAATGAGCTTAGGCAATTATCACTAAGTTGCCTGGAAACCCTATAGGGCAACAATAAGAAAATGAAGGCATTTAAAAAACAAACAGTAAGTATGAGAACCAGAGGACCACTTTGGTACCACACAGACGCACCAGTTGAGGGGAAAAAATATCAGGATCTGATAGTAAAGGTTGAGGAGTTTCAAAGACCAGTCCATGTTCAGTTCAGGTAGTTCTGTTACACTAAAGTCAAGGCCCTCTTTGGAAAAATCTGAAATCCTAACATGTGGCATGTAGGCTTTTGGGTGGATGTTCTCCTGGATTATAGCTAGATGGCCTCCCTTAATCCTTCAGGAGCCTTGCAGTGGTGGCTAAGTCCACATTAAAAAGGTAGCAACTCCCCTGTGTGGGAAGACACCACAGAAACCTCTTCCATATAAGGCAAAAGATACTACCCTCAAAAGCTGCCCCCACGTCCTCTCCTGGGTGCCAGACTGAAAACTAGGGTTAAATTGCAACACATACTGGCTAGGGTTATGCTTTACCTAATCCTATATAATAAAAGGCTAAAATGCAAATCAACTGAACAGCAGAATGACCGGTTGCTATGACATGCACTGACCACCAGGGGGCAGATGCCCAATGCAGGAGCTTCCCCCTAGTGGTCAGTGCACTCCCACAGGGGGAGCACTGCTCAGCCAGAAGCCCTGCAACAGCGCTAAGCATGTCCGGCTGCCAGCTTAGATCCACGCCCCAGACTGCAAGAGGGTGCAGGCGATGCTGAGGAACCACCCGGAGTGCACGAATTTCGTGCACCAGGCCTCTAATAAGGGAATAAAAAATTTGCATCCCAAAGGAGCTGTAAGAATGAGCTAACCTCTACTGGCAGGAGCCAGGGGAACACTCATGAGATTGGGTTTTGAGGGTGCTTGATGGAATGAAAAGAGTGAGGAAAGTGGGAATGCTGGGATTCATATATTATGTGAAGCCAGAAGATCCACCAGAAGTTTCTATTCCACAGGAAGGCCCAGAGGACATAGTATTCACCAAAGCCACTAGGTGTGCACTGTTGGGAAAGCACCAGCACTAGTAAGCCCTGTAGCCCAGGACCAATGTTAGGAGAAGTGGTCACACATTTTGGCTCATTGACAGAAGGGGAGATGTAGGCCACCGCTCACCCAAGAGACATAGGCTGTTCATTTGCTTTTCTCTTTTGTTGTTTCTTTCCTCTATTCCTCCACTCAAGCTACCTAGTCTCCTCAGTTGTAATTAGGTCAAATCCACCAGTTGCCAGGGCTTATTCTCTGGCTATATTAGAGTTATGGCTGATTCAGTTACAGACATAGCTGGCTGCTCTATCGTTGTCTTCCAATACCCCAGGCTTGCTGTGTTTCATGAGCTGAAGCCCTAGTTAGAAACTGGCAGAAGCAATTTTCAACCTCTTTTTAGGAGAGGTGGTTTCAGGGAGGGACCTTGATTTGGGCCACCTGATTAAATGGGTATTTTGATTTCTTGTTGATTCTATTTGCTAAAAACCTGATCATTTCTGGCTTCAGCCTTGCTCATTATTTTGGCTCTTGTTTCTTTCTTTTTAAAAAATATATTTTGTTTATTGATTTCAGAGAGGAAGGGAGAGGGAGAGAGAGATAGAAACATTAATGAGCCCAGCTGGCATGGCTCAGTGGTTGAGCACCAACCTATGAACCAGAAGGTCATGGTTCGATTCCTGGTCAGGGCACATGCCCGGATTGCAGACTCGATCCCTAGTGTGGGGTGTGCAGCAGGCAGCTATCAATGTTTCTCTCTCATCATTGATGTTTCTATCTCCCTCTCCCCCCTCTCTGAAATCAATAAAAATATATATTTTTAAAAGAAACATCAATGCTGAGAGAGAATCATTGATTGGCTACCTCCTGCATGGCCTACACTGGGGATCAGACCTGAAACCACCCGGAATCAAACCGTGACCTCCTCATTCATAGGTAGATGCTCAACCACTGAGTCACTCTGGCTGAGCTCTTGTTTCTTTTTTAATACATTTTAGGTCAGTGATGGCAAACCTTTTGAGCTCGGCGTGTCAGCATTTTGAAAAACCCTAACTTAACTCTGGTGCCTTGTCACATATAGAAATTTTTTGATCTTTGCAACCATAGTAAAACAAAGACTCATATTTTTGATATTTATTTTATATATTTAAATGCCACTTAACAAAGAAAAATCAACCAAAAAAATGAGTTTGCGTGTCACCTCTGACACGCGTGTCATAGGTTCGCCATCACTGTTTTAGGTTCTTATCTTGCCTATGAGTCCAGTTATGTCTTCTTACTTGCCCTTTTCAATATTTCATCTATCACTTCAATGTGCTTGAAGCTCAAAGCATGTTTTTATAGTACCATCTTGACCAAAGTGTATTCCTTTTTTACAGAAAAAGCATCCTTCTTTTCTTCTTTCTCTCTCTCTCTCTCTCTCTCTCTCTCTCTCTCTCTCTCTCTCTCTCTCCCTCTCTCTCTTTCCTTTCCTGGCTTTTGAGGTTTTCATCATTATCCTTGTTTTCTCTGGCTTCATTGAGATGTTTCTAGGAAGTTTATTTTTATTCATCTTGTTTGATACTTTGAATGCCTTTGATATGAAGACCCATGTCTTTCTTTAACTTTGGAAAGTTAATTATTATTATTTCAAATATTGAGTTACCACCATATATTCTCCCTTCCTTTCTCTCGCTAAAAATCAATCAACAATTCTTTTTTAAAGAGGCGCACTTTATGGCTTCTCTTTGGCACACTCAAATCACCAACATCACTACTTTTATGCTTAGGGGTGTAAAATGAAGGTTACTTGAAAACAAGTGCTATAATACTATGCCAGTCTGATCACTGAGCTGGCTATTAAGTGACTAACAGACAGGTAGCATATACAGCATGGAAACACTGGACAAAGGGATAATTCACATCCAAGGTGGGATGGAGCAGGACAGTGCAAGATTTCATCATACTATTCAGAACAGTGCATAATTAAAAACTTGTGAATTGTTTATTTCAGGAGTTTTTCGTTTAATATTTTTGGACCATGATAGATGGTGGGTAACTGAAATCATGGATGCAAAACTGTGGTGACAGGGAGTCTACTTACTGTACATCCTTTAGCTGCTACTTACATCCTTTTTTTCTCAACACCAATCCACAAATAGATCAATAATGGAAAGGAACTGTTACCCAATTCCTTATTGTCTGCTTTCAAGTTATTCATGCCAATTGGTTCAAACTAAAAAATTTTATGTGATATTCCTGGAGGGCTGTTTCCATAAGGGTCACATGCCCAGTATGTCTACCAGTAAAGCCCAGCAGTGCATGAAGATTTCCTAAACCTGGAGGTTACACTACTCTGGAAAGGCAGTTTGCATGCTTTATATTTATTATTGATATTCCTAGGCAGTATTTATGTTTTCATTTTATGGGCACCAATGCTAGTTACATTTTATTAACTTTCATCTAAAAGCAAATGGCCAATACATAGGGAAATAAAAATTAGCATATTTAGATCTGACAACTTACTATATAACTATTTTAAGTCACCTTCAGGTGGAAAACATAGAGTATTACCAATGATCCTATGTCCTTATGTCATCACATACCAGCCTTGAAAAATCCTGTTTCCTCCGCAAAGGTAACCACTATCCTGATCTACAAATACATTATATCTGTCTCTTTTTGTGAATTCTAAAAAAGAAGTCATAAGTAGGTATTTATGTGTGTTTGTCTGGTTTTTGCTCAAGAAATCTGTGTTTTTAGATGTAGATTAGTTTATTAATTTTCTTTGCTATATTCTATTTTATTATAGTAATTACCACGGATTATGATCCATTTTTTTGTTGATAGACATTTGAGGGATTTTTATTTTTGAACTATGAACATTATTATACTTCTATGTGTGTGAACATATGTATGAATTTGTGTTCTATATATTTGAAGGAGTGGGAGTGCCAGTTATTAGGACATGTATATGTTCAAATGCAGTAAATGGTGCTGCACAGTTACTCAAAGCGATTTCACAAAAACCCCACTGCCGGGAGCCGGTCCATACTTGCTGTTTCAAGGGACCTGGCATATATGGCATACTGTTCTTAATATGTTTGCTCACCTTCTTGGCACTATGTGTTTTAACCAAGGTCTCTGAGAAAGGTTGTTTCCCCAGGTAGGGATTTTCCCCTGAAGTTAGGGAGGGAATAAAACCTCTTAACTAAGTACCAGGTGGGTAATTAATCACTTTAACTACGAACAATCATGCTTAAGCTACATAATCTTTACTCCATGGAATGGAGATAAGAAACGCCCTAACCTTTGAAATAGAGATTGATAGGATTGGAACCAACTGGTATAAATACAGATGTAAGAAGACAGAACCAGAAGAAGACAGAACCTAGGCACAGAACCTACACAGAACGTTCTCTAGAGACAGAAGAACTTCGCTGGAGAGAACATGGCAAAAGATCCTGGACAGAAACTGGCCTCAGAACCTAAAGACAGAACCTAGCAAGAGAACATGGCAAAAGATCCTGGACTGAACCTGACTACAGAAATTGGCAAGAGAACCTGACTAGAACCTGGTAACTGAGCCTGCCTGGAGAACATGGACACAGAACCTGGCTGGAGAACCTAGCGAGGGAACATGGCTACAGAACCTGGCTGGAGAACCTGGAGAACCTAGCAAGAGAACATGGACACAGAACCTGGCTGGAGGTCCTAACCAGAACTTCGCTGGAGATCCAGACCAGAACTTGGCTGGAGATCCTGGCTAGAGATCCTGGCTAGGCTGCTGATCAACTGAACGCTGTCTCCGTGTCATTCCTTCTTCGCCGACTCCGTCCACACCTTTGGGGACCCCTGGACCCGCTGGGGTTGGACCCCGGCACCCCACCACGAGTATATGAATAATATAGTTGCTGCACATCATTGCCAATACTTGGTATTGTCGTTCTTATGCATTTTAGCCATTGTGATGGTATCTCCTTGTGTTGTGTATGTGTGTGTGTGTGTATGTATTGTATTCTTTGCGTTTATTATTTTTTAAATATATTTTCATTGATTTCAAAGAGGAAGGGAGAGGGAGAGAGAGATAAAAACATCAATGATGAGAGAGATTCATTGATTGGCTGCCTCCTGCATGCCCCCTACTGAGGATTAAGCATGCAACCCAAGCATGTGCCCTGACCTGGAATAGAACCAGTGACCTCTTGGTTCTCTTGGTTCCTGGGTCGAAGTTCAACCACTGAGCCCCACATGGCTGTGCTAGTCTATGAGTTCAAACACATGTCTAACAACCACCATAATCAGGATAGAAAACTGTTTCATCACCCCAAAATCTCCCTCATAGTTACAATCTCCTTTCACTGCTAATTGCTGGTATCCACTGACCTGTTTTCTATCCCTATAATTTTCCCTTGTCCAAATGTCATATTAATGGGATCAAATAGCATATAATTTTTTGAGATTGACTTTTTTTAACACAATATAATGTCTTTAGATTCATCCATGTAATGACATGTATCAATAATTTATTCCTTTTTATAGTTGAGTGGTATTCTATGGTATGACTATACCAGAGTTTTATATTTTAAGCTGCTGATAGACATTTGGGTTATTTTTAGTTTTTAAAAATGATGAGTAGAACTGCTGCGAACATTTAAGAACATGTTTTTATATGACTCTGAGTTTTTATTTCTCTATAACTACCTAGCCGTGGGATTGCTGAGTCATATGATAGATACATGTTTAACTTTATAAGAAAATACCAAACTATTTTCCAGAATGGCTGTACTATTTTCCTATTTGAAAACACTTGATCCCTCATGCCTTGATTTTTTAATTTGTTACGTCTGGAGCAGTGTGCCCTATAGGGCTTTACAGGAGGCAAAATAGTTTTCCCTCTACCCTTCTGAGTTCTTGGCTGGG
This sequence comes from Myotis myotis, assembly GCF_014108235.1. Taxonomy (NCBI): domain Eukaryota; kingdom Metazoa; phylum Chordata; class Mammalia; order Chiroptera; family Vespertilionidae; genus Myotis; species Myotis myotis. The sequence goes on along the minus strand of NW_023416346.1, from coordinate 3,364,936 downwards.
GCTCCTGTAACAAAAGACAGATTAATAAGAGGGAAGCATACAAATTTATTTAATATCAGTTTTATGTCACATGGGAGCCTTCATTAGGAAATAAAGACTCAAAGAAACAGTTAAGCCTAAACATTTTTTTATGCTAGGCTAGGCTCTTCGATGAAGAGTGAAAAGTTATGAAAAATGCTCTAAGACAGTGATTTTCAATTGGTGTGGCTCAAGAGGCATGCTGGTGGGCCACAATAAATTTAAAAACATGGGGATGGTGCCATATTGGGGAGTCAGTGGTTTCTACTGCTTACAAGTGGGGCACTCGGCAGTGGTTGTGACCAGATCAGCCTTGGTGGGTGGAATTCCATGTTGCTGAGTTTATGCGTAACCTCCATTCCTGCTACCATAGCCACCTTGTTCATGAGCCCACTGGACAATGGCAGGAGCAGCTGGGGAAGAAAGACAAAAGTGCATATTTTAGTTACCTTATTATGGTTTGCCAGAATATTCTTGGCTTCCAAGGACAAGTCAGTATAATGTAAATCCGTTTATCTTGTAGGAATTGCAGGCGGCTGCTCATAACAGTGACTTTAAATCATAGTGACTTAAAAGAACTACAAGTTTATCTTTCTCTTTCGTAAAATTGTCTAAAAATATTCAGTGCAGCACTGTCATGGGGATTCATAATCATCAGGAATATAGTGTCCTCCTCATTTTTTGCTACGCTATCCTTAGCAAATGCCTTCTATTCTCCAGGTTGGCTCATAATCCAAGATGCCTGCTTCACTTCTAGTAATTTCATTAAATTAAAGGTTAAAAATCAAGGAGAGGTAGAAAATGCAAAAGGAGCATTTACCAGCTGTTTCCATTTAGAGGAGATTTTCTGAAATTTTCTCTCAACAACTTCACCTGTGTCTCACTCAGCAGGTCTCAGTCATCTGGCCAAACCTAACAACGCAAAAGGATGGAAAATAAAATTTTTGGCTCAGTCTATTATCACCGCAAATAAAATTGAGGATTTTTAACTAAGGGAGAAAAGCAGAGTGGTATTACATTAGCAACCAGCAGTCTGACACAGTACAGCCAGCTCATTTTCCATGCACCATCCTCCATTTGTGTTTCTAAGAATATGTGCTTTTATTTCTATGACAGAATTGAAATGCATGAAACTGCCTCTAACTCTGCCATGTCTAGTTATTCAATGCATACCTAAAACCAGTTAAAAAGCCTCCAAGATTTTATTTCTTTATATTTTCCCAAATGAAAGAGATAGCAATTAATGAGGTTTTTTTTAGTTATTAGTAGTTTTATGCCTTATAAAACTATATATACCTAGTGGCACAGTGTGCAAAATTTGTGCACGGGGGGGGAGGAGGGGGTGAGGGGGTGTCCCTCAGCCCAGCCTGCACCCTCTACAATTGAGGACCCCTTAGGGGATGGCCAACTGCCTGTTTAGGCCCGATCCCTGCTGGCCTGATCTCGCCCCCAACTTCCCTCCCCTGCCAGCCTGGTAGCCCCCAACTGCCCTTGCCTGCCAGCCTGATTGTTCCTAACCCCCTGCCAACCTGATCTCTCCCTCAACTGCCCTCCCCTGCGGGCCTGATCACCCCTAACTGCCTCTGCCTCAGCCCCCACGACCATGGCTTTGTCTGGAAGGAAGTCAGACGTCCAGAAGATGGCCGGTCTACCTGGTCTAATTAGCATATTACCCTTTGAGTAGTATAGATAGATTATATAGGATAGGATTGCTTAAATGGGGGTGGGGGGAGCAATTTTCAGCAGGAGGAGATGCTCTTGGCAGACAAAAGTACATAATCCCTATATCTGGACTGATAGCCAGCCATATGCACTATACTGCCAAACTGGTAATGAAAAAAATTGAACTGCTTTCTTACACCTTACACCAAACAGCTGTTGCCCTTAAAACCCCTCCTCAGCCCCCACCTTAGGTTCTGGCTTTGTAGTTCACCCAGATTTGGTTCTGAATGCTCAGTTTCTATGCCAGTCAGCATCAAAAGCTCTGCCTCCTGGCAGCCATTGGCTTCCCACAGTTCACCCAGATTTGGCTCTGATTGGTTGGTTTCTATGCCAGTCAGCATCTCTGGGCCTACCTCTGGGCCTGATCAGAGAGACGTGGCTGATCAGCAGCCCCTGCAGCTGCTGGCGAGGCCCAGAGAGAAAGAGAGGCAAGGGCTGATCAATAGCTGCCATGGAGGCTGCAGATCAGACCCTTCTTCTCTCTCCAGGCCTCTTTCCGGGCCTGATCTGCAGTCCCCTAAGCATTCAGTGGGGCAACCCAGCACTTCCAATGTTTGGTTTGAGCCTTCAGTCGTTTTGGATGTTACAGACCTTGGCTATATATATATATATATATATATATATATATATATATATATATATGTATTTTTTTGACACAAAAGTATCTAGTTTCTCTCCCAAGTGAGAATAATACAAACTAAATACCAGCCACATCAATCAATACTTTAAGGTGATAAAGTGAAGGGAGATCCTGATATCACTCAGACTCAAATGATATAGAAGGTTAAGTGCTGAGCCTTTCCTTGGGCATATACCAAGACAAGCTGCTGTGAGGGGACTTCAAAACTACTAGTTCCAAATAGGAACACATATCTGTCATTCTTAGAGACTCTGTTTACATTTTAGCTCTTTTTTCATTTATTAATAATGATAACTAAGCTGTGATGGAGTTGCTCTTTAAAAGTAATGATTCATTTCTTCTTACTAGTTTCCCTTTTTTAAAATAAAACCTGAGCTCTGAGCAAAATCAGCATAATACTTGCATGGGTGGAAGGTAGTCATCAACTAAGTATAATTTGCAGGTGATCATAGAACCCATCACTACTTAAGAGTATTCACCACAAAAAAAGGGGGATCAATTTGAGTAATTTCAAAGCTCTTTAAAATAGCCTCACTGAGAAGAAAATTATTTTAATTTAAGCTATTAGTCATTTAGACATGAATCAGATACTTTATGTCTAAGACCTAAATGAAAAAGTTAGTCTCAGGCTGTAGGGGTTTTGAATTGTGTGGTGGGGTGAGCATTGCATAGGGAATAGGCAAGAGAAGGGTACAGAGGGTTTTTATAGGAAAAAGAGAAGAGTAGAAATGGTAGAATTGGATTAGATGCTGCATGTGTAGGGCTAAGGGCCACAGTGTTTTAAGAAGCTAGACACAAATGTTAGGGTACTGAATATTCCCAGGGAAATAAAAGATTAGTCTATTAAAGAAAAAGAAGAGAGAGAAATGAATCATGAAGTTCTTCCTAATAACTGCATCCCCGTGATTCCTATATTTCTCACTCACCCTAGATAGTGTCTATTAGCAAATCTCATAATCTCTATTTTATTTTTTTTAAATTATTGAATTTATTGATGACACTGGTTAATCAAACTAAATAGGTTTCAGGTGTACAATTCTATAATCCATCATCTATATATTGTACTGTGTGTTCATTACCCCAAGTCAAGTCTCTTTTGTCACCATTTATCCCCCCTTTACCTACCTTTACCTCCCTCCCTTTTCCCTCTGGTACTCACTATAGTGTTATCTGAGACTATGAGTTTTTGTTTTGTGGTGTGTGTGTGTGTTTGCTTAATCCCTTTGAAAGTATAATAATCTCTATTTTAAAATATACCCAGAATCCAACCACTTCTTATTTCCACAACTATCAACCACGCTTTTCTCCTGGATTATTGCAATAGCTTCATCAGTATCCTTGTTTCCATCACTGTCCCCTCAAAGCAAACAGAAAAACCCTTTAAAAAATAAAAGCCAGCATACCGAAGGCCAAGAGACATATGAAAACATTCTCAAAATCACTAATCATCCAAGCGATGCAAATCAAAACAACAATGAGGTACCATCGCACACCTGTGAGAATGGCTATCATCAACAAATCAACAAACAACAATTGCTAGCAAGGATGTGGAGAAAAGGAACCCTCTTGCACTGCTGGTGGAAATGCAGGCTGGTGCAGCCACTGTGGAGAACAGTATGAGGTTTCCTCAAAAAATTAAAAATGGAGCTTTTTTGACCCAGTGATCCCACTTCTGGGAATATATCCCAAGAAACTAGAAACACCAATAAGAAAGGATATATGCACCCCTATGTTCAATAGCTAAGATTTGGAAACAGCCTAAATGCCTATCAGAAGATGAGTGGGTTAAAAAACTGTGGCACATCCACACAATGGAATACTATGCTGCTATAAAAAGGAAGGAACTCCGATCATTCAAAACAGCATGGATGGAACTGGAGAGCATTATGCTAAGCAAAATAAGCCAGTCAGAGAAAGATAAATATCACATAATCTCACTCATTTGTGGAATATAATAAACAACATAAACTGATGAACAAAAATAGATCCAGAGATAGAGAAGCATCAAACAAACTGTCAAACCTCAGAGGGAAGGCAGGGGAGGGTAGGGGAGGGGGTGAAGGTCAACCAAAAGACTTGTATGCATGCATATAAGCCTAACCAATGGACACAGACACAAGGGAGGTGAGGGCATGTGCTGGGGGGAGGGAGGCAATGGAGGAAAAGGAGACATATGTAATACCTTAATCAATAAAGAATGAAAAGCCTATATAATAAAGTAATATGCAAATTAACCCTCACGCCCTCACAAGATGGCTGCCTACGACCAGGCCAGCAGCGGGGTTAGTGAGGGATGACCAAACAACTGAACAAGCAGGCTGCATGGGGTGACCAGGCCAGTGGGGGGGGGGGGCATGAGGGGTGACCAGGCCAGCAGGAGAGGCAGTAAGGGGTGACCAGGCCGGCAGGTGGGGGGCTGTTAGGGGCAATCAGGCTGGCATGCAGAGCTAGTGAGGGGCAATCAGGCTGGTGCGGGGGGACAGTTAGGGGTGACCAGGCAGGCAAGCAGGTGAGTGATTAGGAGCCAGTGGTCCAGGATTGTGAGAGGGATTCCGGACTGGAGAGGGTGCAGGCCGAGCTGAGGGGACCCTGCCCCATGCACGAATTTCATGCACTGGGCCTCTAGTAAATAAAATAAAATAAAAGCCAGATTGTACCACTCTGTTTAAAACTTTCCAGTGGTTTCTTTTATCTCGCAGAAAAAAATTCTAACATGGCCTCTGAGACTAGCCCCTGGATGTCTCTTGATTTCATCTCCAAACTCGGTTTCCCTGGCCCATTCCACTCCAGGCATTCTGAACTCCTTGGTGGACATCTAATGCACCAACAGCTCCAGTCTTCTGAGCCTTTACACTTATGATTTCCTTGCCCTTCTCTAGAAAGCTTCATTTACTTCCTTCCTCACTTGATCCAGATCTCTGCTTATAGGTCACCTTTTTAGTGGATTTTCCCTGAATACCTGGTCTAAAAAGTCACTAGCACTCTAATTTATAACATTCCATCTTTTACCCTAATATAATTTCCCTCATAGCACTTACCACAACTAAACATACACATTTGTTTGGTTCATTTCCTACATTCTCACTGGGAGGTGTGCTACTGGAGAGCTGATACTTGGTCTGTTTTATTCTCTGTTATATAGAGAGCACCTAGAATAGTGCCTGCCACATAACAGAGGTTCCATAAATGCTTGTTGAATAACCTTCGAATTGCATGAGGCCTCAGAAAGGTCCTAGGAATCCTTAGAGAGACATTCTTGCTACAAATGGAGTAAAAGCTCAGCATCTTCTGCAATCAGAAGCTGAACCCTTTGTTCTGACACGAGCGTTCATGCTGCTTTGCTATTCTGAGATAAACATCTCCATGGCACATTAAATGCTAGTTATCACAGATTACTTGACAAAATATTTCCATCCAGTTACCTATAATCTTCCTGGGACAATTATCAAATTGTTCTGGTTAACATTAAATCTATTGTCTGTTAAGTGTCTTGCTTTGGCTTTTATTATTTTCAATATATAAGGGGTCATACTAGTAAATTTGTGCCAGACAAATCCCTTTTTGATCTCATTAATAAAGAAAAACAATTTGTGTTCATTCATGACATACCATTCATTTGTGGAGTTTTGAAGTTTCCTATATATTTAATATGATTTTGATCCATTTAGGCTCATAATTTCTTTTGTAGGTAATCTTTGTAACTGCAAATTCTCCCAGCTTCGCTGATATTTTCATTTGAGTATGAGCTTATTTGAAATCCTACTTTGAGGAAACTATCTTGTAATGGCTTTGTAATATGTCAGTTTGCCTAGGCTGACTAATTTGTCAGAATTCATCATTCTTTTTCCAGTGAAGGTCAGCCACAAGCGAGACAGCTAGATTTGGAGGCTGGAACGGAAGCAGCGGCCATTTTGTAGCTCACACAGGTTGCTGATGTGCTGATTTCCCTCATTGTTGTGAAGCAGCAGCTGAGCCTGATCCTCCATCTTCCCCTGATCCTCCCTCAGCTTCTGTGACTCCTAGGCCAACAGTGGGACTGAATACTCTCCTCACCAAGGAGAGTGGCATAAAGAACTGACACCGGTTTTAGCCTTTCCTTATGGGGTTCCAGTCTGCTTGGGATCTTCCATTCCTGACTGCCCTCCCTGTGAACTTGACACCTTAGCATCATACGTCACCTGCTCTCACAATTACGTAGGGCAGTGATGGCGAACCTTTTGAGCTCGGCGTGTCAGCATTGTGAAAAACCCTAACTTAACTCTGGTGCCGTGTCACCTGTAGAAATTTTTTGATCTTTGCCACCATAGTAAAACAAAGAAATATATTTTTGTTATTTATTTTATATATTTAAGTGCCATTTAACAAAGAAAAATCAACCCAAAAAATGAGTTCGCGTGTCACCTCTGACACGCGTGTCATAGGTTCGTCATCACTGACATAGGGCCAAGTCCATGTCACAAATCTCTCTTAGATAAATAGATCCATATATAGACATAAATATAGATATAGAAATAGTTGATATAGGTGGAGATACCAGTGGTACTCAACTTGGGTCAAATTTGCTCCTTAGGGGAAAGTTGACAATGTTTGGAGACATCTTTGGTTGTTACAACTGGGGGAGGGGGCGTTGAAGAATTTATGCTACCTGTTATCTACTAGGTAGAGGTCATGATGCTGCTAAACAAACTGTGGTGTACAGGACAGCCTCCCCAGCCCCCAACAAAGAATTATGTAGTCCAAAATGTCAATAATGCCACTACTGAGAAACTCTGATATAAATATAAATATAGGTAGATTCTAGTGCTTCTGCTTCTCCAATTAAACTCTACCCAATACAGATTTTGCAATAAAGAGTGATTCCAGAGGAATGGAATCTTAAGAACCAGTTCTTCAAATTGGCTTCGAGTCTACTGGGTGTGGTAAAGAGGGTATTAGTAGTCAATAGCATGATGTGCCAATAGATATACACAAAATATCACCATTGGGTACTCCTTATCAAATACTTACGAAAGGTAAAGTTCTAGATGACGATGTATTTGATGCCTTTGAACATTTTAGTCAAACTAAGGAGTACAATGAAATTGGATAGTTGCTCTTCACTGTGCTTCAGAAAGTAGGGAAATGATGAGCTTGGGAATTTGAGTTCTCTGCTCAGTGTCCTTGTAAAGGATCTGATAGTTTCTATGACTGGCCTGAAAAAATTCCTTATCTTCTGTAGTCATAGGGCCAAGATTTCTGAAAACCAAACCTGCCAGGGTTCTTGTTCCAGCATTAAGGAGTGTTCAGGAAATCTGGAGAAAGCTGTGCGCAGATTAATAAAGAGTCCAGAGATGAAATATAATTTTGACAGGCACTGGAGGTCAGAGGAGCCTAGCTGAAGGAGCTAAGATCTGAGTTCTTCAGGTCTTAAAGTCTAAATTCTTAAGGCAGTGGTTCTCAGCCTTCCTCACGCTGCGACCCTTTAATACAGCTCCTCATGTGGTGACTCCCAATTTCATTGTTACAAATGGAACATAATTAAAGCATAGTGATTCATCACAAAAACAATATGTAATTATATACGTGTTTTCCGATGGTCTTAGGCGACCCCTGTGAAAGGGTCTTAAGGTCTAAGGTCTCCTTGTCTCAGGACCCCATGCTTTTTATTAACACAAATTGTCCTGAGGCGAGGTGGAGATATACACTTCAAAGGGTCAGGGTTTCCTACAGAGTCCATTGTCAGAATGGGGGAATTTAGCCTAAGGCTGCTCAGGTGTTTGGCCAGTAGGAGGCAATAACATGTAGATTAAGATGTCCTTTTAGCTGTCTGGCAGCCAACACAATCAATTTAATGCATCCTATTCAGGTTTGGGGAAATGCCTTCAGCCATTCCCAGATTCAGCTCTACTGTCATGCTGGAATTTGTCTCTGGCACAAACCTAGCATCTCTCTCTTCCAGGGGCCAAATACTGCAAACTAAAATCTCAATTTTGAGGCATCTCTGTTAATAAAGTTAAGGCATTGGTTGAGAAATTGAGATCCTGAAAAACTGGCACGGGGATATATCAATCTGGGGACCTTAAACTTTGAAGTTATGCTGAGCCTTCTTTGTCAGTAGAAGCTGCTGCTCCACCCCTGCCTGAGATGGTTGACGCTTCTTTGTCTGAGAACTTTTAATGGCCTATCCTGAGGCAGTTGCCTCATAAGGCACCATTGATCCTCTTCAGGACCTATTCCCACCACTCCTCTTCGCTTCTACACTCATAACTAGAGTTAAGTCCCAGCAGGCCCCAACGGGTAAAGTACAAAGTGTGACAGATGAGGACCTGCTACACACACCAAAAGAATTACATGATTTTTGCCAATTTATATAGTCAGAAACCTGAGGAATATGTGTGTGAATCAATATTAAAGATAAGGTGTTAAGGTGAAAGGAACAGAAAAGTTGAATCAGGCCAAGTTTATTGATATGGACCTGTATTAGTCAGGTTGACCTGCCAAAATACTATAGACTGCCAACAATCCCAGAAATGTATTTTCTCACAGTTCTGGAAGACTGAAGTTCAAGATCAGGTGTCAGCATGTTTGATTTTTGATGAGACACCTCTTCCTCCTTGCTGTGCCCTCATGTTGCCTTTTGTCTATGCACACACGGAAAGAGAGGGAGAACTCTCTAGGGCAGCGGTTCTCAACCTGTGGGTCGCGACCCCTTTGGGGGTCGAATGACCCTTTCACAGGGGTCGCCTAAAACCATCAGAAAACACATATATAATTACATATTGTTTACAGTAGCAAAATTACAGTTTGAAGTAGCAGCAAAAATAATTTTATGGTTGGGGGTCACCACAACATGAGGAACTGTATTAAAGGGTTGCGGCATTAGGAAGGTTGAGAACCACTGCTCTAGTGTCTCTTCATTTTCTTGCAAAAATCCCAATACTAACAGATTAAGAGCTCATCGTAAGTGAAATTACGATATCACTTAATTTTGTCTTTTTAGAGGGGATTATAACTTGTATTTGGGGGTGACATAATTCAGTCCATATTTGGGCCTACTTAGAAAAATTCCATATTTATATTTTAGCTTGAGAAGTTTGAAATGGCTTTAACATTTTACTTGGCTGTTTGGATGAAACACAAACCCAAAGGTGATCCAAAGTAAATGAAATTGAAATGCCAGAAGTTCTTTGGTATATTATAAAGGAAGGTATCTAAATGCTTAGGGATATTAAAATGTCAAAATGGCTTTATCATCTAACATCTGCATCACCCTGAGATGGTTCTGAGAACATGCCTTCTACCCTGGCTGTGAGAAATAAATCTGTAAGGGGATCCCCAGCATCCTTGATAAGCGTTGTGCTGGTTATTTAGTATAGATCAGAAATTATAGTGGAGATTGCTACATAGAAGTGAAATCCCTAAGTACAATGAGAATTATGAAATCCCGGAATGATGGGGGCCAAGTAGCAGTATTTAATTGTTGTTGCGGGTTGAATCGTGTCCCCTAAAATAATATGTTGAAGTCATAACTCCTAGTACCTGTGAATGTGACTTTCCTAGTATTTGGGAATAGGGTCTTTTCAGATGTAATCAAGCTAAGGTCATTCTGAGTTAGAATAGGTACTATTTTATGACTGGCATACTTAAAAGAAGAGGGAAATTTAGACACAGGGGGAATACCATGCCATGATGAAAGCAGAGACTTGAGTGATGCCGCTGAAAGCCAACAGATGCCAATAATTGACAGTAACCATCAGACATTAGGAGAGATGTATGAAATAGATTCTCTTTCAGAGACTCCAGAAAGATCCACATTTTCTAACACCTTGACTTCATACTTCAAGACTCCAGTCTGTGAGAGACTAAATTCTGTTGTTTTAAGCCATGTAGTTTGTGGTATTTTGTTGCAATAAACCTAGGAAACTAATATGATCATCAAAGGCAAGATGGGGTGGTTACTGTAATGGACAGCAGAATCAAATCTGTAGTCAGAATAGTCTAACAGTGATCATTAGTGTTGACTAATTGATCAGGGTGTTCCTAGAAAAGAAATGGATGGGCAGTTTACTAAATTCTCAGTTAATCTGTATAAGTAGAATAGCTATAGGCCTACTACAGAAGTCTAACTTGAATCCCCCAAAACCATATGCCCTCAATCAATTCCTAGAATCTTTTGAAGGGGAGAATGGGTCCCTTTGAGAAAATGAAATATTATGCTGTCATAAAAATTATACTATTGATCTCCTTCTTAGCCTTTCCTAAGGGAACCTGCAGCCACTTATCATTTATCAGGCTACTGAGCATTTGGAAATGGGAAATAATCAGATTTGGGGGGAATTACTGAACACTGGCTCTGAAGTTACACTAATTTCTGGAGGCCTGATATAGCACAATTGTCCACAAAGTCAGAGTAGAGATTTACAGGTCAGGTGATTTGGCTCAATCCATCCCACAGTATCCCAGTGAGTATCCATAAACAAATGATGAGATTATTTCTCCATTTTCAGAATGTATATTCTAGTATAATTTAAATAGATATATTCATCAACTTCTAGAATTATAGCATTGGTTCTCTGATACAAGAGAGAGGACTATTATGGTAGGAAAGGCCAAGTGGAAGCCACTAAAACTTCCTCTAACGATAAAAATAGTAAACCCAAATCAATTCTACATTCTTGGAGGCATTTTTGAGATTTGTGCCACCATGAAGGCTTTGAGTGAGGCTTTGAGTTAGTAACTTGTTTCTAACAAATGTAAGGGGCATTTTGGTCAGTAGCCATAAGCAGCAGTAACAATCTTCAAAGTCTCAGTGGATTAACACAACTTTTTTTCTTATATTATGTGTTGGCTATAATAGCTCTGGGTTGGCTTTGGTTCCTTTCTATGCATTGTCTTCATTTCAATATCTAACCAGCAGAAGTAACCACTATTTGGGAAATACTGTTCTCATGGCAGAACAAAAGAAAAGATATGGTAGAATTGGCCAATGGCTCTAAAGTATCTGCTTATACATCATATGCAATCATTTCTGCTTACATTTTTTGACCAGTGTCAGTAAAAACTCAATCCTTGTGTCAACAAGTCAAGAAAAATTTACCACAGGAAGGCATTTTGAATCATGTGATATTGAGCAGAATTATATAATCTTTTAGAAAAAATATAGAAGTCAAAACATATTTCTGAATCTGAAAAAATATACAATCTTCCACAGAGTGTACATTAAATCAGTGTCTTCTAAAGTTTTTATATTTTCTGGGATGTGGGAAAACATCTAACATATTAAACCTAATACATAAAAAATTCATTTTGTAATCGCCAGAGTAATCTTGAAGAAAATAAAGGAATATATAGATAATAAGCTAATGGAGGAGAAATTGAATAAAGTGATAATATTTTACCAATTTAAGAAGAGCAAATAAAGACAGAAAAATATATGGAACATGGAGAAAAGCAAGTATGATAGTAGATTTGAACACAAATATACAGGCATACCAAGTTTTATTGCAATTCACTTTATTACGTTTTACAGATATTGCTTTTTTTTACGCCAGCAAAAGCATGACTCTGAAGATTCAGATGTTGGTTGGCATTTTTTATCAATAAAGTATTTTTTAATTTAGGTATGTACATTTTTTAGATATAATGCCATTGCAGTTAATAGACTACAGTATGGTGTAAGCATAACTTTTATATGCATTGGAAAACTAAAAAAAGTATGTGACTCACTTTACTGTGACATTTACTTTATCATGGTAGTCTGGAACCAGAGCCAAAATGTCTCTGAGATGCGCCTGTATCAGTAACTACATTAAATGTTAATTATTTAAATATTCCAGAGATTATAAGACTGGATGAAAAAAACAAAGCACCAATGCATTCTACTTATAAGATACACACCTTAAAAATAAGTATACAAGAATTTTGAAAAGTAAAGGTTAGAAAAAATACACACAACCACTTACCACAAGAAATCTGGTATAGTTGGACTAATATCAGACAAAGCAAACTTTTAGGAAAAACATTTATAATAAAATATTTCATTATGATGAAAGGGCTAATTCACCAGAAATATATGACAGTTCTAAATCTGTATGTGTGTCCTAAAATATACAAAACAAAAGGTGACAGGACAAAATGAAGCAATAGCCAAATTCCAAAGAATTATAGTAAACTTTAATTCACCTTTCTCAGACACTGACAGAAAGCTAAATATGTGTATTACATTATTTAACTCTTCTATAAACTTACCAGCATATTTTCTACTTTTCCTATCAGTTAATTTGAGTGCAACGTATTGAAGTGTGACTTTCCCCTTCCATACCTTTTATAATTTTTCTAGAGGCCTGGTGCATGACATTCATGCACTGGGGGAGGAGGGTCCCTCAGCCAGGCCTGCGCCCTCTCACAGTCAGGAGTGGGCCTAAGCTAGTAGGCAGACATCCCCCAAGGTGTTCTTAGCACTGCTGTGGAGGCGAGAGAGGCTCCTGCCACTGCCGCTGTGCTCACCAGCCATGAGCCCGGCTTCTGGCTGAGTGGTGCTCCCACTATGGGAGTGCACTGACCACCAGGAGGCAGCTCCTGCTTTGAGTGTCTGCCCCCTGGTGGTCAGTGCACATCATAGCGACCAGTCATTCCACCCTTTGGTTGATTTGCATATTAGCCTTTTATTATATAGGATATAGTTGATCTAGGAAGAGTAAATAAAATGGATAATAATAATAATGTAATTTTTAGTTTTCCTTACATTTCTGTTTTATGAATGATAACAATGATATCTGGGTTATAAATATTTATAGATGTTACATCTCCATTATACACTGAGCAGGTCGTAATTAGAAATTATGTTTGATCATGAGTAACAGATATATCCTTCTAAATAGTAGTTTAAGACTGATGAAAGGTTTATTCTCTCACATAAAAATGTCTGCAGATATGGAGGCCAGGACTAGTAAGAAGGCTCTTTAAATTCATTAGGAGCAAGTCAAACTACTTTATCTATGAGTAGAAATCACAAAACAAAGAGGAAAAACAGCCCAGCCCAAGTGGCTCAGTGGTTGAGTGTCAATCCATGAACCAGGTCACAGTTAGATTCCCAGGTTTCTGCTTCCATTCCCAGCGTGGGGTGTGCAGGAGGGAGCAGATCAATGATTCTCTCTCATCATTGATGTTTCTCTCTCTCTCCCCCTCTCTCTCCCCCTCTCTCCCCCTCTCTCTGCCTCTCTGAAATCAATAAAAACATACTTTTTAAAAAGACAGGAAATACAGAATAAAAATGCAAATTAATAATATGTATTACAACAAGCATGACTTAAAGACTAAGAGTTGAAAATAAATTTGTCCATAATTTAAGAAATGTACAGGCACTGCAATCTTGTTTAAAAAAGACTTAGAACAGGAGATGGAAAATGAGCTGTCAATGCAAAAATATATGAGAAATAAATATTAGATGAAAATGTTTCTAGAGGTAAATGTCAAATTGGATGGCATTATTACTAGAGTAAACAATATTTGAACCCACAATTAGGAACATGGAAGGCAGACTTCAAAAAAGAGCCACATAACAAGAAATTTGATATAAAATTATTATAAGAAGATGATAAATATGAAATAGGAATGAAAGAAAAGGGGAACAGATAAGATAAAAATGGGTATTCAAGAAAAAAAATGGGTGTTCAAGGATTTAATAGAAGTGCTTTTGAAATAAATTTTTGACTCATTAATCTGCTCAGGATTTAGTTCAGATTGAGTTTTGCTGTTGCTCCGGTTGGTTGCCGGCTGGTTACCACTGGCTTCCTATTTCTCCAGCATCACTAAGTTCTGGGTCTTCTCAATGCCCCTACTCCTACCTCAGTTTTCAGCCCTCCCTATGCTCTGTGCCACCTGTGCCACAGAAGGGCTCTCTCTCTCAAGCTATTCTCCCTCCTCCAGAGGTGGACTGTGGCTGCTTGTTACTTGGTGCTTGCCAGCCTGGTGGCCCAGGATGGTTGGTCCAGAGGGTTCTGCTGCCCTGGTCCAGGCTCCACCTCAGGCAGGTCGTGTGCCTGGGTCCTAGGGTGGGGATTTTTCAATGGCCCTGTGCTTCCTTCCTGTGGCACCGCTTGTCTACCTGTGTCTGTGACAGGTCTTGCCTGTCCTCCAGCCCACAGACCTGTGATGCAGGATTTCTCAGCTTGTTCCCCATTACAGACATGGGGGCTGGGTCACTCTCTGTTGTGGGGCTCTCCTGGGCATTGCAGGATGCTCAGCAACATCTCTGGCCTCTACCCACCAAATGTCCATAGCACATCCCTCCCCCCAAAATGTCTCTGGACCTCAACAGATGCCCCCTGAGGGGCTAAATGTCCTGCCCCCCAGAACTGCTGCTCTTACAGGATCCTGGGCCCATGAGTACTTCCTGCCCACCTGCAGAAGGGAACAGCCTTTCCTTCCCCGGCCTCTGCTGAACCCTTGGGGCAAAGCATGGGCTAGAATTGGCTGCACCTGCCCCAGCAACTGAGGGACTTTTCTCCTCCTCCTCCTCCTCCTCCTCCTCCTCCTCCTCCTCCTCCTCCTCCTCCTTCTCCTCTTCTTCCTCCTTCTCCTCCTCCTCCCCCTCCTCCCCCTCCTGCTCCCCCTGCTGCTCCCCCTCCTCACCCTCCTCCTCCTCTTCCTCCTCCTCTTCCTCCTCCTCCCCCTCCTCCTCCTCTTCCTCCTCCTTCTCCTCCTCCTCCCCCTCCTGCTCCCCATCCTGCTCCCCCTCCTCACCCTCCTCCTCCTCTTCCTCCTCCTCTTCTTCCTCCTCCTTCTCCTCCTATTCTGCTTCTTCTGGGGAGGGTCTGGGTGGAGCTTCATGCCTTCCCTTGGCAGCGCCCCCTTCCCACCCTGAGGGAAGCTCTGTCTAGTCTCCCTCCTGAGCCCCGGGGGGTCTGTGGGGAAGAGCGCCCCAGTGACCTTGCAGAACCCAGGGTCCCTCTTCTATCCATGCTGCCGCCCTCACTCAGCCTTTGCAAGTTTGTTACAAACAGCAG
Source organism: Myotis myotis (assembly GCF_014108235.1). Classification (NCBI taxonomy): domain Eukaryota; kingdom Metazoa; phylum Chordata; class Mammalia; order Chiroptera; family Vespertilionidae; genus Myotis; species Myotis myotis. The sequence goes on along the minus strand of NW_023416346.1, from coordinate 3,349,570 downwards.
CACGGTGCTTCCCACCTGTTGACACTGGTATGTGCCCAGACCAGGGATCGAGCCCACAAACTTAAGATATTGGGACGATGCTCTACCCAACTGAGCTACTCAGCCAGAGCAAGGACTATATTTTAAGCAAATAATCAGGTAAGTGTACAAAGATGGGTCTACAAGGAGATTCATGGTGTCTTGATAATGTCCAAAACAGGGGAGTTGTTACATAAATCATCCTATAGTGAAACTCTGTGCAATCATTAAGAATGATGTATGGAAACCTGGCTGCTGTGGTTCAGTTGGTTGAGCATTGTCTTGTTCCATTCGTGGTCAGGCACATACCCAGGTTCCGGGTTCAAAACCCAGTCGGGTGCATGCAGGAGGCAACTGATTGATGTTTCTCTCTTTCCTTCCCTCTCCCCATTCCCCTCTCTCCCTTCGTGATTAAATTAGGCTAACTGTTTCCTAGGAAAAATTACCGGTGAAGTTATTGATATTCAAAGATTAAGAAAAAAAGTAATTTAAGGTAATCTTGGGAAAATTACAGTCTGCAAAAGGGAGAATAATTATGCTACTCTGAGATTTCTCTACAGGATACTCCTTAACCAAGATTACTAGAAGGATTCAAAACAGCAATGTAATTATACTAATCCTTGGATTGACATCTGGGCATTCGTAAATTTACTAAAACTATGTTCAAAATATTGTTTGTGCACATATGTAAATTTTTGTAGGATGAGAACAAAAGGAGGGATACAAAAATTTGATATATTTTATGAATCAAAATCCAACCTTTAATCCTAATCTGACCATACTCAGAGTCAGGAGACTTAACAATTCTACATTTTCACTCAAGTTGTACCTGATCTGGGAAGACCAATTGAACTAAGAGTCCCAGAGATGAAACAGCTAGTTCAAACTTGTTTTATTAACAACTAATGTGCTAATTATAACTAGTATATTACCCTGTTGGCAATGGAATCTTAGTTTGAAACTGCCAATAGAGTTGAAATGCCTCAGAAATAAATAACATATTGACCTTAACAAATAGACAGCCAGATATTTCCCCAGCAAAATTGATTTATTCAGGAACAACACAAAGAATTGCAACTCTGAACATGGGGCCTAATGGCAAACCACAAGTAAGTCCAGAAAAACAGAGAAGAATGCTATGTATGGACTTGGGAGAGACTGTTGTAAACAAACATCCTTGGAGGAAACAGAGTTTGAAATATAGTGACTTTTATTGGCTGATTTATAGCAGTCTTCCATTAGCTAAGCTGTTACTGGGCAAGAAGGCATCTTCTCTTCCTCCTGCTGAGGTAGTAAAGTAATATCACTTCCTGTCAAAGATACAAGGTACCTCTCTTCTTGTTGGAGTTAGTAGTGTGTGTTGAGTGACAGTTGTGTGAGAATTCTCTCTTCTAGCCTGTCTCCATTTTAAATAAGATTTCTGTTTATTAATCTTTATGGTATCTCCCAAACTTCCAGGTAACTTATTCTTTGGGTAAGATGAAAGAAGAACTGTTTTAAACTTCAACTCTGGAAATGTTGTACGAGGGTCCAACCTATTTTACTTCATCGTGGAGCTCTCAAAATTAATGTTTATAAAGATTCGTAGATTCAGAAATGAAAAGTATATGACAAATATGATAATTATGATTAGCTTTAAAGAAAAAGATCATCTACACTCCTTAAAAACAGGATCAGTTGTATGAAGAACAAAATATCTACCTATAGTAAGAAAAGAGGCATGCGGTACTATAAATACACTTATTTACTGCCCTTTTGTTATTTGTCTTCTGAGTCAGCTTCAAGCCGTGAGAATGATAACATATACTCAGGAAAATATGGGAAGGATTAATGTCAGCACATATAATTTCCTTTATTAAATTGGTACCAAAATTTCCATTTCAAAGCACATGTTCTCATGACTGGAGAGAATTCAACTGTGTACCTTGAGATCAGTTTATTATTATATGCCAACTACAGCGAAAATAAAGGAATGCTATCCTCTAGTTAGAAAAAAATCAATGAACTGAGTGGCTCACAATTCTTAGCCATTACTAATCTTTCCACCTAGTCTCAGCAGGATTTTGTTTTAGAAATATGAACTCTTGCCAGCCATTATCCCAGTCTCCCCAGCATATGACATCCAGTAATGCAGTGAAAAAAAATGAATAAAGAAAAGATTTCTCTATACATCAGTGGTTACTGATATATTTTTCTGGAAGACAAAAGGATATTCCTTTACAAACAAATATCTTTTTCTAATAAGTGGCTATAACTATGAAATAAATTGTTTTTGAAATGTACACTGACTTTTAAAAACAGCTAGTTTAGCAGCGTGTGTGTGTGTGTGTGTGTGTGTGTGCGTGTATGTGTGTAGATAGAGTTGGAGAATAAAAATAGTTGTTTTTTCCTAAAGAGAGCTAGGTAAATATTATGAAATATGTCAGTTGTAAAAAGAGGCAATTAAGCCTCAAATATGATTTTATCCAAATAATTTTTCACACTAAAGAGCATGTTGCTTTTCAGAGCAGACCTTAGAAATTATTGTGCTAGTCTTGTAATCTTTTGCAAATTCCTCAAAATCATCAGAGTAGTCTCATTCTTCTCAAAGGGCAAAAGTAAAATATAAACTAAAGAAGAGTTTAAGGAACAATTTAAATAGTTATACATTAAGTAATGATACATTAAATTTATTTTACTGGTAATCTTGTGGAGCTGAAGATATGCAATCAATGGGAGGATAATTATTTGACAGTAGAAAAACTTGACTTCTATTCAATAAATACTAATGAATGAATGCTATGTACCAGGCACTTTTATAGGCACTACGCATATTGTGGGCACATAATTAAGCTCATTTCCTCATAGAAATTGCATTCTAGAAGAAATAGGCAATAAACAAGTAAATAAAATTCCAATAAGGATGACGAAAATATTAAAAGGTAATGTGACTAAAGCAAACTAGAGATGAGGGTTGGCTACATTATTATATGTTAAGACAAAGCTATATTGAGAAAGTGACATTTGCTTTAAGGCCTGAATGATGAGAAAGGATCAGCTATTTGAAATATCTGGAGCTGTGAGTTCTTGGTAGAGGGAATAAAAAAATCAAAAGCCCAATGTTTGAAAAACTTATAATCAAAGATCAGAAAGATCAGTGTGGCTGAGATTTTGTGAGCTGGAACTGGTTCACATTGGGCCTTAGATATAATGACAATGAATGGGAATTTTGTTTTAAATACATTGGAAATTCATGAAAGGGTATTCAGCTAGGGAGAAACATAATATGACATGTTTTTTAAAGATCAATCTGATAGTTATATTAAGTGCAGGAATGGAAGGAGCAAGTCCAGTTGGAAAGTTATTATGCTAGAACAGAGGAGAGATGATGTTGGCTTGTTCCAGAGAAGTATCTGTGAAAGGTGCTTATACTGGAAATGGAAAAAATGGATAAATTTGGGGTATACTGTGGGAATATAGCCAACAGGAATATTTTCATTAAATTTAACTGAAGGAAAAATTTAAAAAATTAAAATACCAAATGAAATTTAAACTGTCTATCCTTCACAGCTGTATATAACAGAAATAATCATTTCTTTAAGACAAAGTAGCACACAGTTAATTAATAGTTTAATCAAAAGTTATTTAATTTCAAGCTTAATTAAATAAGATTGATAGAAGTAAAACCATCTTGAAATAATGAAATGTCTATACCACATAATTATGTAAACATATATGGATTAATGGCTAACCACATATTCTAGAACAGAGGTTGATCTACATAGTTTTTAATTTTAGTAGCCATTACTATTTGATTCCAATGCTTTCAAATACATGTATGCCAAGTCATTTTGTTTAATAAGACAAGTATTTTCCCTGTATTATTTCTTTACTGTTGACATTATTTCAGATGTCCATCATTTCCCCCCTCTTTGCCCACCTCCACTCAGTGCCCCCTGCCCCTGGCCTTCAACATACTGGCTATACATATATGTTCTTTAGATAATATCTTCACCTTATTTTATCCAGCCCCACCACCATATCCCTACCCTATGAGATCTGTCAGTCTGTTCATCCATGTCTCTGGTTATATTTTATTGGTCAGTTTATTTTGTTCATTGGATTCCACATATAAGGGAGATCATCTGGTATTTGTCTTTCTCTAACTGGCTTATTTCACTTAGCACAATACTCTCCAGGTCCATCCATGCTGTCTCAAAGGGTAAGAATTCCTTTTTTTTTTTTTTAACAACCATGTAGTATTTTATTGTGTAAATGTTCCACAGCTTTTTTTATCCACTCATCTACTGATGGCTACTTGGGCTGTTTTCAGATCTTAGGTATTGGAAATACCACTAGAGCTCAGAATTTGGGTCTGCCATGGGTCTCACACTTTGAATGTTCCTGCTCTGAGCCACTCTCCCTTCCCTGCCGGGGCTGACCAGCAGACCCTGAGCAGCGGATGAACAAATTGCCCTGACACAGGTTTCTGTGAAAGAGACGGCTAAGGGACTTTTACTTTAGAACTAAAAAGCAGTCCTGTTCACCTGCCTTCTTAGGTTTTTTATTGTAACAACAGCTTGAGCTCAAATTAACCTCTGGATACAATCAGCAGGGTAAGTATGTTTGAGAAAGTACATGCTTCTACAAGGTCGGGTCTTTAAAGACTAAACATAGAGATTCCAGCAAAACACCCAGGAAGTGGCTGGGGGGATAGGACTTCTTAGGACTCCTTTGGAAAAGTCAAGGAAGGGGCTGGTGCCTTTGGCAAGGTCCCCTCAGAAGCCCCGACCTTTCAGAGGATCCTCCTTACAGACATTCCAACCAAGTCCTGTGCTTCCCCACACTTTCCCATGGAGCTGTGCTCAAGTGAGGTATCCAGGACTTGACAGGATTCAGTCTCCCATTAAAGGTGGTGCCTGCAACCTGCAGGAGGGAGGCAGACACTACCTCTCCTTCCCAAGGTAGCACGGGCTGAACTCACAGGGGAGCTCTGATCTGCCTCCCCGCAATGCAGCCACAGAGCCCAGCACTTGCCTGTCAGACTCCAGACAGAAGCTTCACCGGGACACACAGTCCCCAAAACCCAGCTCTGTGTGGCTCTCCTGCACCTTCATGCCACCAAACCAAGCAAGAGAGGCCCAAAAATCAGCTTTGCTGGGCACTCAGATCTCTCCGCAAGACTGGTCACAGCAGGGCAGGGCCAAAATTCCCAGATCCACCCAGGCTCCAAGCAGGCTGAAAGTCCTGCTCTCCCGTGCTGTCAAACCGAGCAAAGTGGGTTAAATTCCCAGCCTCGGTGCCAGGGAATCCAGCATGATGGGGCAGATCAAGTCCATCAGGTGGGAAGAGGGGCGCCACCTAGAAACTTCTGGTGGGCGAGATTAATCCTCTTTCCCACACCATACAGTTTAGTCCCTGACTGGCTCTCTGCCCAAAGCCTTTTCAAAGAACAGAGGGCCCCTAAAAAATCACTGCTGCGTGTATTGAGCAGACTTCTCCACTGGACTTGACATGGCTACGTGGCCCCTCTAACCGTCATAGACCGGAGCAAATTTCCCAGGCTGGTGTTGTGACAATACGAGTGCTCCTTTCTTGGGATGGTGTGGTCCAATCTCCCAGGGGGACAAAATCCCCACTGATTCCTACTTCCATATTCTACAAAGCTCCCTTTCCTGTCTCTGTTGCTCTGGGTAGGGGAGCCCTGCATGGAATTGAGACCCCACAGTGCTAAAGGGAAGGAATCTTGCATGTGGATATCTCTCCAGCTTCTCAGCCACTGCACCTGTGTGAGGGAGTTCACCCTCTCGGAGTCTCTGCGCCTTCTACCAGTTTCTTCCTGGCTTCTTCTGTGCTTCTTGGTGGTATTATTTCAGATAAGCCATACTTCACCTGGTTTTTCAAGTTGATTGTTCTGTAGTTTAGCTGCAAATCCAATACAGGGTTGGAAACAAGTGGACAGAGCTTCCAACTACTCTATAGCCATCTTGGAATCTCTTCCCTGCATTTTTATTACTATTACTAGAGACCTGGTGCACGAATTCATGCATGGCTGGCAGGAGGGGCTGCAGGAGGTTGGCCAGCTGCAGTGCGGGGCATAGCGACCGGTCATGCTAGTCATTCCGGTCTCTTGGCTTTTATATATATATAGATTTTTACACATCAGTATTCTGTTTTTATAAGTGGCATAAACTTTAGCAGAACTGTACATGATCTGGGATTTAAGAGGTTTGTGTTCAGTGCTCTTTAGGTATTTTGGGGATCCAACTGAAGGAACATTGTCTTCAGTATGGAACTTTCAAATTGATTGCATGATCTATTGATGACAGACCTTGATGAAAGAGCTCCATGTTCTGATCCTGTGTGGGAAGGCAGAAAGACAGAAGGTTCTGAGAGCAAATGCTGACATCAGTCATTTATTCTTATACTCAGATCCACAGCTTCTAGGTTGTCTGACCTTGGTCATGTAATTTATGTTTCAGATTCTGTTTTTCTCATCTAGAAAATAGGGATGATGTTAAGGATTTACATCAAAGGGCAGTTGTGAGGATAAGCTAGATAAAAAAATCTCTAACACTCATATCGGTGGCTGACAGTAAGGACTCAATAATGTTGAACATTATTATGCAGAAATTTGATAAAGAATGATCTCCTGCTTCTACTTTATAACACAAGTAATTTCCGCGATCCTTCTTTATTTCAGTTCTTGCTATCAGTATGCTGTGAAAATCACGTGGCTGCACTAGTGTCATCTTCCAGTCCTGAGCAGGCACTGACACAAAATGGTTATCTGAGCCTTTGAGCAGCAGATTGTCTCACAGACAGCAATTCACAATTCACAATTGCCATGGCAGCAACTCAACATGCAGAGCTCTCTCTCCATCTTGATGTTGTGAAATGAGGTATTCATTTATATGCATGCTTATACTACCTTTTTTTTTACCTTACATTCCCTATAAAGCCATACTCAAATTTTCCTTATTCAGTGTTGGAATTAGGAAGGGAGGAAGGAATGGTGTTGAGAGGGCAGAAACACTCTTGGTTCTAGAAAGATAGAATGACTAACTTGGATAGTCAGCATCGAGTTCTCTATTTTTTTTTTTTTTAATAGCGCTTGGGTGTGGTCCTTCGCTAAGTCCACTGTGCTTTTCTCTCATTATATTTAAAAGGGAACTTTCAGTAGAGGTTGGTGTCTTTAGCAATTTTAACAAAAAAGGAGCCCAACGTAGGTGGTAGGGACAGAGGATTTTCAAAGGAGCCAAAAAATGAACTGAGAATTCACAAGTCTTGCCATGGCCCCCTCCTAATTAAGATGATGCAATCTAAATAAGCTGTGTCAGGTGCAAATAAAAAGATCCAGGGGGTATTACTACATAGTGTAGTAAAGAAAATACATATTCAAATAAATGATAGAGCAGATGTAGTAATATCATAAATTCCATTATAGAAATTTCCAGGCACTGCTGGGGACTCTGCTCAGGGACCCCCAGATTGCTTTGACCATTTCTGTGATCCTCTCCCCAGTTTTTGGATGGTTCCGCCCACAGTGTTCATGTTATTACTAGAGAACTCCCCTTGTCCATTGAAGCCACTTTGCCTTGATATACTTACAGCCTGAAATGCCTGGAAGTTTTTATATTTCAGAGATGAGGGCTTAGCCAGTGAGGCAGGGAAGGGGGAAATTCTAGCTCTCTTGCATTGGGTCCAGATAAAGTCCAAGTTTTAACTTACACTCCAGAGCTCCCCTTCAGGATGAGACTAAAGCTGGGGCTTCTTCCCCTTCTGTGTCCTACTTCCTCACTCCCTTACCAGTTTTTCCTGGGAACTCTTCCTTCATAAATCACTTGCACATAAAACTTCATTTTTGGATCTGCCTCTGGGTGAACCCAACCTAAATCATAAAGATACTAGAGGCCTGCCGAAACCGGTTTGGCTCAGTGGATAGAGTGTCGGCTTGCGGACTGAAAGGTCCCAGGTTCGATTCCGGTCAAGGGCATGTACCTGGGTTGCGGGCACATCCCCAGTAGGAGATGTGCAGGAGGCAGCTGATCGATGTTTCTCTCTCATCGATGTTTCTAACTCTCTATCTCTCTCCCTTCCTCTCTATAAAAAATCAATAAAATATATTTTTTAAAAAAAGATACTAGAGGCCCAGTGCACGAATTTGTGCACAGGTCGGGTCTGGCCAGCCTGCCCCGATGGAATCCGATAGGGGCTGGCCCAGTGGGGGAGAAGTTGCCATGGGCAGTTGGCCATCCCTGTCCCTGATCAGGGTTCAGGGAGCAATCGGGGGCAAGGCTGGCCAGGGGGAGGGGCCAGGCCAGCCATGGGGAGGGCCACGGGAATTTGAAGTTGAGGGGGCTGCTGATTGGGGCCCCCATCGTGACAGTTGGCTGATGCAGTGCACATCATAGCAATTGGTCATTCTGGTTGTTCCAGTTGCTTGGCTTTTATATATATAGATTTTAAACAATTGATGAGAATACTGGGGACAAAGTGAAGAATTTTTAGAGAGGAATATTTCCTGGAATAATGACATTTGATTTGGTTTTTGATTAATAAACAATCTTTCAATAGAGAGATGGAAGGGAAAGAGACTCTAGGCCAGCGGTTCTCAACCTGTGGGTCGCGACCCCTTTGGCGGTCAAACGACCCTTTCACAGGGGTCGCCTAAGACCATCCTGCACATCAGATATTTACATTACGATTCATAACAGTAGCAACATTACAGTTATGAAGTAGCAACGAAAATAATTTTATGGTTGGGTCACAACATGAGGAACTGTATTTAAAGGGCCAGAAGGTTGAGAACCACTGCTCTAGGCAAAGGATCAGTATTTGCAAAGGCACCATGAACAGAAAGTTTAGGAATGAAAATACAGCCTGAAGTAGGTCATCCTACATTGCTTTCGAGCCTCTTCCCTGCCATACCATGGGCAATTTATTGGATCTATCTGTGCCTCAGTTTTCTAATCTGTAAAATGGGGATGCTTTTACTTGCCTCTCGGAATATTTTTTTATGAGGGTTGAATGAAACAGCATTTGTAAAGTACTTAGAACAATTCCTGACATAAGGTAAGTAACCCATGCAACTTCTTTTTGTTATTGTTACTGTTTCAGTTGATAAGGGCAGTTGGTAGAAACATATAGAGTATAAGCCCTCTGAGAAGGTAGACCATACAAGCCCTCTGATATGTAATATGTGGTCCTCACACTTCTCCAGAGTCCTGAGAACATGGACAAGGAGCAGCTTAGTAAATGCTTCCTCACCTCCAATAAACATTGAGACCCCAGATGTGATGATCAGTGAGGACACTCTTACAAGAGCTTGAATTAGAGATAGGAGCAGGCATTTGACTCTAAAAATGGGTAAATATGTTTCTCTAGCATATAGTGATTATTTAAATATTAAAGAAAAGAGAGAATCAAGTCATATATTGCTCTAAGACTTTCTTGATAGCCGACTGCATTTTTAGAGTAGTCATCCCTCCTACTGTGACAGAAAGCTGAAGTATGGAGAGATGGTGGCAAGAGAAAAAAGTAAAGATGCCAGTTGCCACTGGTTTGAATGTCCAACTGTGAAGAGCCATGGAAGCAGAAATAACTACAGTACAGAGAAAGCTGCAGAACTGGGTATCTGTGGTTTACGGAGCGAAGCTGTGGGAAAGTCACTCGTGCAGAGGACTGCAGAGGGGGAAGAAAAAATCGCATTTCCGGGTTACTGTGTGTTGTGGAAATGGATAGCGGGGTGAGACAAATGAGCGCAGTCAAGAACACAGTGACTGTCAGAACATCTGCTGAGGGGAAGCAGCTTTTCAGGGCTGCAGAGCTGAGCCTGAGTTTGCAAAACAGGAAAGGAACTTGTAAACACACATTCCAACCATTCGCTGCAGCTATTTCTGAGATCCTTTGTTCACGCAAAATTCCAAAGACAGCAACATAGACTCAGTGTTCTGAAGGTGGGGGCTAAATTGGGGCTGTGGAAGCAAGCAACTTAGAAATGGTGAGAACTGGGGAGACTTTTATTCTACCAAGCTATCATTTGGTTGCAAATGAGCTAATATTGGTGCTGCATTTTGATTGGCTGAGAGTCTTCTGAAATAATTTAAAATAAAATGCCTGGAGCTTGTAAAGGGGAGAACTATAGCAGAAACGTCCCTGTCTTGGCAAGATTTCTGAATGAGCGCAGAAGTTTGTGGGCTACAGCAAGTTGGGGGGGGGGGCACAGCATCCCTTCTGCCCAGGGCACCAAGAGATTCAATTTGTTTTGATTTTTGCTAATGAAAACAACAAAAGCAGTCAGCTATGGGGAAAAAGAGACTATCTCTGGCTCTTATAAAGAACCGAGTCCCTGCTCCTCCTGAGGGCTGTGCTGGGCAAGCCCATTAGCATGAAACATTTTAGTAATTTGGAGAAACACCAGAAAATTTCGCAGAAAGCATAACTGGCCCATGACTACCAGTGAAATCTCTATCCCTGCATAAACACAAAGATATATGTGTGCGCGCACACACACACACACACGCACAATGAGACATGTACTGAAAAAAGAGACAAGAAAAAACAATGGCTGCTTTATTCTTCTGTTCTTCACCTTTTCTCCCTATTGTTTATATTCCCATAGAAAAATGAAAAAAAGAGGAAATAGTCTCCAGATAGCTGATACTCATGAAAATTGTTATAGAGTGTTAGAGATTTGCCCAAATATTTAAAATAGAGGAATTTGTAAGTATACGGTGCCCATTCTATGGAAAGTGTATTTTCAATGCATTCTCCACTTCTAAAATATGGTTAAAAATCTCTGTTCTTCATATCAGAATCCACCCCTTCTATCCTTTCCCAGGTAAGGTCGTTAGGAAAGGAATAAAGGTGTCTAATGGGAACATGGTGTGCTGCTTTAAGAAGTAAAATGAGACCTCTTCTTTATCTGTCCATGAAATCCTCAGAGAAAGTATCAACTTCCAATCATGTGTTATAGTCTCAGTTCAGTTTGGGAAACCATGAAGAACCAACTATACATTCACAAAAAGACACCAACAGACACTGTTATGAAAAATAGAAAGTTTTTTCAATGGCAAAAGACATGACAACATATGGAGATCCCTATAAAAAGCAAGAGCTAATATATTATGCTCCCTGCTGGATGCAGAACAGCCTAGGCCTCCCAAAGTTTCCCAAAGAAACATGGAAGTGAGGAGAAGTAGCATGAGAAGTTCTTCTTGCCCAAGTTTACACCTTTCTGGTGACCTACTGCTTGACTCTGGAAAGTCTGGCTGAGACCAGGGGCAAATAATTATATTAAAATACCAGCACACACTTGAGCAAGACCAGACCAAATGAAGGTCAGTTTCCCAAGATTATTCTACAAAGGCCTGAGGCTTCAGGCCCGAGCTATCCCTCTTAATTCATATTCTGCTCTAAGATTTAATATTTTTGCAGCATCAACTTACATTTATAGTGTGAGCTGATAGATGTTTGACTTTGCAGGCAGACTTAACCCCCATAACAATGAGCTATGTAGTCCAAGATATCTGTTGTTGGGAAACCCTGCTTTTTAGGCTAACCCCTGTAACCTTGTTAACACCACCTACAGACACTGTTAAATAGCTTCTGGTAGGTCCCTGATAGCTCTCACCCAAGTGAGTCATAAAAACTGGCAATGTTAAAGGTTTACATTTTTCTTGTTAGATCTTTACTCAAGGATTAAAAACACTCTTACCTGAAAGTTCTGTCTGGTCTTGCCAAGACCATTTAACTGTCACTTTCTTTGAATTGTCCATAATTCGGCCTCACAGCATCTTCTCATCTAAGCTTGCAGCCCCCGCTCCCCACTCTCAGGTTTCCTTATGCCAGATGGGCAGTGGCTAGAAAGGGGGACTTCTGCTTTCAATAGCTCTGCCAGCCTGAAGATGTCTAGGCTGAGCCTGTACAAGCACCGGGACATCTCCCTCTGTCCTGCCTCAGAGTCTCTCAGTGGGGCTGTCACTCTACTTATTGATCTCTTAAGCTGTATTATAGACTGAATGCTTGTGCCTCCCCAATTCATTTTGAAGCCCTACTCCCCTGTATGGAGATGGGGCCTTTAAGGAAGTAGTAATAAGGTTAAATAAGGTAATAAAGGTGGGGCTCTGATCAGATAAGATTGGGGTCTTTAATCAGAAGACACCAGAGGGTTCATGCTCTCTTACTCTCATCCCCCTTCCCTACAGCAGCACACTGAAGTAAGGCTATATGAGGACATAAAAGGTAGCCATCTTCAAGCCAGGAAGGGAGCTCGCAACAGAAACTGAATCTGCCAGACCTTGGTCTTGGTTTTCCAGCCTCCAGAACTGTGAGAGAATAAATGTCTGTTGTTTAAGCCATCCAGTCTGTGGCATTTTGTTATGGTAGCCTGAGCAGACTGACACAGGCCACCTGTGCAAGAGCACTTGGCCCTCTATTAAATCACGTTGGCATTTGTTTTTCTCACTAGTGTTCACTTATTTTTTAAGACTTTCTCCATTTGGTGCAACTTTTCAAAACACTTTTATAGTCTTTCTTTGACTAAAGTTTCAGGGAAGAGTAAATGAGTCAAAACCTCCCTTATTTCCTAGCTCTGCAATTGTTCAAAACATACATATCGCCTTCTGCCAGCCCCAAGATTTGTAACTTTGAAGGCCAATGTCCTCTTCTTAGTTTGAGAAGCTTGATTTTTCTAAGAAAAATTATATCTGGAATTATAAAGTTAATGATTTACCATTTTAGTTGCATTGTACAATACCATTTTAATTAGCATACTTAGAAATTGTGGGTTATTTTGAAAATGATGACTTACAGCAATCTATTTCTCAATCATATTTAAACAAACACCTCCTGACTATCATCTATGCAACAAAACATTTATCTTTCAAACAGAAGTTTCAAAAAGAAATTGCCTCTTATACACCTTAATCAATGGATATTTTATACCTCATTGAAACACTTGTGATTTCTACTTGAACTGGTCTGGTCCAATGAGAAAATTATTTTTGAGTGGCTTTCTCTGAACATATTTTTAAAATTGCAATTAGATTGGACAGGTTGCAGAGCTCCAAGGTCAGAGCTGAGAGTAAAGGAAAAGATTTAGTGCAAAAATTTTAAACCACAGTCATTTATAATTAAAATGCTAGTGTGGGCCCAGGTGTTCTTTTTAAAAATTTTAAAAATATGATTTTATTGATTTTAGAGAGAGGAAAGGAGAGGGAGAGGGAAGAAGAGGGAGACAGAGAGAGAGAGAGAAACTCCAATGATGCACCTTACCGGGGATCAAACTCGCAATCTGGGCATGTGCCTTGACCTGGAATTGAGCCAACGACCTTTTGGTGCCTGGGGCAACACCCAACCAACTGAGCTACATGGGCCAGGGTGACCCAAGTATTCTTTTTTTTTTTTTTATTAGTTAAGGTATTACAAATGTGTCCTCATCCCCCCCCATTAACCCCCAACCTCCCCCCACACACACACACATTCATGCTCCCATCCCCCTGTTGTCCATGTCCATTGGTTTGGCTTATATACATGTATACAAGTCCTTCGGTTGATCTCTTCCCCTTACCCCCGCCCTCCCCTACTTTCCTTCTGGGGATTGATAGCCTGATTGCTGTTTCTCAGTCTTTGGGTCTGTCCCTTTTCATCAGTCTATGTTGTTCTCTATAATCCACAAATGAGTGAGATCATGTGGTATTTATCTTTCTCTGACTGGCTTATTTCACTTAGCATAATGCTCTCCAGTTCCATCCATGCTGTTGCAAAAGGCAAGAGTTCCTTTTTTATTACCGCAGCATAGTATTCCATTGTGTATATGTACCACAGTTTTCTAATCCACTCGTCTGCTGATGGGCACTTAGGCTGTTTCCAAATCTTAGCTATGGTGAATTGTGCTGCTATGAACATAGGGGTGCATATATCCTTTCTGATTGGCGTTTCTGGTTTCTTGGGATATATTCCTAGTAGTGGGATCACTGGGTCAAATGGGAGTTCCATTTTTAGTCTTCTGAGGTAGCTCCATACTGTTCTCCACAGTGGCTGCCCCAGTCTGCATTCCCACCAGCAGTGCAGAAGGGTTCTTTTTCTCCACATCCTCTCCAACACTTGTTGTTTGTTGATTTCATGAAACTTAACAAAAGGAAGATAAACAATCCAATAAAAAAAATGGGCAACGGACCTAGATAGACACTTTTCGAAAGAGGACATACAGAAGGCCGAAAGACATATGAAAACCTGCTCAAAGTCACTAATTATACGAGAGATGCAAATCAAAACTACAATGCGTTATCATCTCACACCTGTCAGAATGGCTATCATCGACCCAAGTATTCTTTATCCACTTTTTAAAATAAGATCAGTGGAGATAGAGCTTTACATAATTTTATCATTGCCACCACTTCCTCCCATTTTTTTTATTGCTTAAAGTATTACAAAGAGTATTACATATGTCTCTTTTTTTTCCCCCAGCCCTTGACTTCCTCCCATTTTTAAAACCTCTTTTTAAAAATATTTTTTGTATTGATTTCAGAGAGGAAGGGAGAGAGAGAGAGATAGAAACATCAATGATGAGAAGAACCACAGATCAGCAGCCTCCAGCATGCCTCCCACTGGGGATCAAGCCCGAAACCTGACCTGGAATCAAACGGTAACCTCCTGGTTCATAGGTCAATGCTCAACCACTGAGTCAGTCGGGCAAAACCTCTTATATCTTAAATTCTTATTGTTCTAGATATCTGCTGCCACTGACAAAATCTAAAATAAAAGGCAAAGAATGTTCTGTTTAATTTGTATGCCCCTCCCCATTCAACATTTTTTTAAAAAGCCAAAAATATTTACTTTTTGCCGAGAAACAGTTTTGGTCTGTATTTCCATTGCTACCTAGACTGGATGTTGTAGTTTCTCTTTCTCTAGATACTTCCAGTATCTTTGACCTTTGGTGTGAGCGAACAGAAGCAACCAGGAAATTATAACTATTTCCAGTATTTAATCCAGGAAGCCAAGCTGTGTGGAGTTCAGGAAACAATTGACACACTTCACTAAAACACTTCTTCCTTTGTTCCTATTCTCACATTTTTTTCAACAAAGATGATTCACTTGTTATTTTAGCATTCTGGTATTAACACTTTTGTGGTATTAACACCTAGTTTTCCTTATCAACTCGGCTATCAAAACCCAAGGACTTTGTCAAAATTTCATTTGAACAGTGAGGCAGTGACATGATTCCTAGAAAGACAACAATAGGTATAGCTAGCGATGTCAAGTTTCTGCGAAGATGGTTCAGGGAAATCGAAGACCCACAACATAACTCTGGTCAAAGTAAGGCTTTTGTGTTTCCCAAAGTTCCTCATGGAGGCTTTCAGCTCTGGATGACAGAGCCAACATGGACTGAGGATGACACTAGGCCAGTGGTCGGCAAACTCATTAGTCAACAGAGCCAAATATCAACAGTACCATGATTGAAATTTCCTTTGAGAGCCAAATTTTTTAAACTTAAACTATATAGGTAGGTGCATTGTTATTAACTTCATTAGGGGACTCCTAAGCTGGCCTTCACTAAAAATGTCCTCAATCTGATTGAGGTACGTTCGCTGAGGTCGCCCCCTTCCAACTCTCCCATCCACACTGGTCTTGTAGACTTGTTCCGTCCATCTCCTTTCCGAAAACCGACTTGTGCGCGTGGGCCACGAAGTTTCAATCGCACTGTACGTGCGCGCCCGCACGTGGTATTTTTGTGGAGAGCCACACTCAAGGGGCCAAAGAGCCGCATGTGGCTCACGAGCCGCGGTTTGCTGACCACTGTACTAGGCATAAGAAGTTCCTCTTGCTCTTCTCACAAAGGTTCATAGCCTTCTAAAAGTCACCCACAGCCCACATGACTACTCTGGACACTGTCTGACTTTCCACCAGCTTCGAAACAACTACAGACAACTCCTGAACATCTGCTGCAGGTTTAGATGAAGAGAGGCCAGTGTTTCAAGACCATCACCCAGAAGTCCCAGGCTTTCAGCCTATCTGACGTTCAACCTCCTAGTACACAAATCTAGTGCATAGCCTGGACCTCCCTTTCCTTTCGTGTATCACACAATGATTGAGAGCATCAGGATACAGTCAACTGACCAAGGGGGAATCTCAGAGCTACCTTTGACTTCAACTTCCTCACCCTTGCAATCCAATCAGGTTTCAAGTTCTGTGGATCCTGCCTGCGCACTAGCTCTGAAATCTACCCCTTTTTTCTCCATTTCCATTGCTCCTAGACTAGTTCAGACTTGCCTTTCTTCTTACTCAAAACTATTCCAACATCTTCTGAGTTCATTTCCCTGTTCTGAGTCTCTCTTCTCTCTAACCCATTATTCTACTATCTTTCCCGAACATGCCTCAGAGCTTCTCTTTCTTTGTAAGATATTCCAAAAGTGAGCTCATTTATTCTCTTGGATTAAATTGTCATCATTTTGCTGATGAGTCATAATTTTCTCTCCAGCCAGAAAAATTCTCTGAATCTCAGACTCACACATCTCACATATCCAACAGCCTACTTGGTGTTTCCACTGGGATGTCTCATAGGCATCTCAAACAAAACATGTTTAAAACAGAACAGTTTCTTTCCAATGCTAATGTATCCACTCCCATAGTCTTTTCCATCTCAGTAAGTGATACCACTCTCGACCCAGATCCGTTCAAAGAAGTCATCTTTGATTTTTCCTTTTCCCTAACCTCCTAAACACAATGCATCTAACAAGTCATGCTGATGTACCCCAGGTCTCCATCCACATTTCTACATCCTCGTAGTCACCACCTCAGACCAGGCCACAATCATCCCCCCAGCATCTTTCACCTAGACTACTGCAAAACATGTTATGTGGTCGACACCATTTTCTACATATCAAGAACACTGTTTCAAAACATGACTTGAATCACATCACTTCCTTAAAACCCCTCAAGGGCTTCGGGTTCCACTTAAAATTCCTCTCTATAGCCTACAATGTGTTGCCCTTCTCTCCAATGTCATCTCAAACCATCAACTTCCAATCTGGGTAAGAAGCTCCAACCATACTGCCATGTTTCTCTCTTTTAATCCTCACAATAATCCCCGAGAAAGCAATTACCTTTGTTTTACAGAAAAGGAAACTCAACCTCAAAAAAATTAAATAAATAAGAAAGCAACTGGCCCAACACCACACGGTAATAACATGGTCTTAGAAATGAATGAATTGAAGACCATCCCTTTTCTTTGCAGCCCATCTCCTGCCACTTTAATTTTTTGAATCCAGAATCAGCAAACTAAGTTTTATGGGCAGGCCTCTTGCTTCTGTAAATTAAGTTTTATTGGAACACAGCCATGCCCATTCCTTGATCTATTGTGCTGCTTTTGCACACTATAACGAAAGAGCTGAGCTAGAGCATATAGCCTACATACCCTAGTATTTACTATCTGCTTCTTTCTAGATAAAGTTTGCTGACCTCTGTCTATGCTATGCCATACTGACTTCTGGATTAAATTGAAAGATAAATACCATAAAAAGAGAAGTTTAAAATTATTATTTTTAAAGCAACATTATGAAGCAAAAAAGACTAGGAACCCTGCTTGGGGAAGATATAGCATTAAAAAATGACAGAAGCAAAAAGGAAATTCAGTAGTTCTGACTGCTTTCTCTGCTCAATAAGAAAGAGAACAAGCATTCAAAAGAACTGGGGTGAAAAAATGATTAACTATTACAAGAATAATTCTTAGTTCACAGAGCTGTTGTAAAAACGGAATGAGCTAAAACACAAGATAAGGCCCAAGGCCCACTGCATAGTCGAGGCTCAATAAACAGAACCTGTGATTCAATGTGGACCAGTCTTCATCAGGTAATGCTGCGTCTGAACCTAACCCGTTCTTATTGTCAGACCTGCTCTGTGGGAGCAAGGAAAGAAAGAAAGGCCACTTGTACTGTTTCAAGTCCGGAATTCCATCAGGTTGGAAAATCTCCCTAATCCAGTGGTTCTCAGCCTTGACTGCACATTAGAATCACCTGGGAATCTTTTTAAAATCCTGATTTCTGGGCCTCATCCTCCGGAAATTCTGTTTCTTTGTGATGGGGTGGGGCCACAACATGAGTCACAAAGAAACAGAATTTCTGGAGGAGGAGGCCCAGAAATCAGGATTTTAAAAAGATTCCTGAGTGATTCTAATGTGCAGCCAAGGTTGAGAACCGCTGCCCTAATCTATGTTGGTTCCATCTTCTCCAGAGAGCCATTTCCATAACTTGGAGAAAATTCCTTCTCAGGAAGGAAAACAGCTAAGATTGAGGCTGTTCACTCTTCCTCTGTCTGTCTAGCTCAAAGAACCCAATTTGTTACATTGCTACTTTCTCACACAGGGCGAGCCAGGAGCTGGAGCGACTAGCTTAGATGAGGGAGTCCCAGTGCGACTTCACTGAACTCCAGAGCCATGCTCATCACAATCCTCTCAAAATTCCTTGGAGGAAAGTAGGAGGGGAGGGAGAAACCTGCCATTTGGATCAAAAGTAGCAAAACATTCAACACACACTGCCTCTGGCTCTCCTACCAGAAGTAACTTATTTACAACAGAGGTTTGGGGCTTTCGGAAAGCTGAGCCTAAATGGATGTTTTCTGTGGCGGCTTGTTTTATAACACAGGCTGAACTCTGGAGAGATGTTATGGGGCCAAGTCATCTTACAAATTCTTAATGATTGTAAAGTATCTGGATTTACTGCATAGAAAATGCAGGCTATAAAGGCAGAGTGATGCAGGCTGTATAAAAACTGCTGCTTATTCCTCTTTCATAGAATACCCTTAAATCGTGGCAGCATTCAGTCAAGAGTTGCAGTTGGAGAGCAATAATAAAGAAAATATCCCTTAATAATGCAGTGAAACAGGAGATAGCCCATCATTAAAGCTTTGCTTAAGTATACTGGCAGCTTACTACTCAGAGCAAACCAAGTGCACCAAACGCCATGTAAATAAATGATAATTCTCAGAGATTTGGGAATTCCCCCACTGTTGACATGAATAATTCTGACAACCCTATAAATATTAATGGTTAAGGCATTTAAAAAAACCCCACAAAACAAAATGCAGCATTAA
This sequence comes from Myotis myotis, assembly GCF_014108235.1. Classification (NCBI taxonomy): domain Eukaryota; kingdom Metazoa; phylum Chordata; class Mammalia; order Chiroptera; family Vespertilionidae; genus Myotis; species Myotis myotis. Next base: position 3,330,481 of record NW_023416346.1, on the reverse strand, counting down.
GGAGACATGAGGGCCCGCCCTAGTAAACCCACTTTTGCTTATGCTGAGTGGTGCCGAAATTCATAAAGTAGCCATCTTTGCTTTTTTCCTGCCTCTTGACTAAACATCCTTGATTGCATATATACTCTTAAAACTCAGGAAAATAATGGTAAATATTATCATTAGCAGCTCAAGCTATCTGAAACCGACTACGAGACATATATTGATAAGCTTTTGCCAATTCAATGCAGCCAATAAATATAATTTCTCCTTGCAGTTCCATTTTCTGAAGTGTGTGTTCTGTTTCTATAGCAACTTTCATTCTGTTAACCTGTTACTCATATTAAAAGTCTGTTATTTTTAGCATAACATTTCCAGAAATCTTTGACAAAGAAAAATGGGAAAAGATTACAACTTGAAGATAAATGTGATGTTCAATATAAATTCTAATATCTAGTATATATGGTCAGTAACTGGTGGTGAAATTGCACAAATACAGATTTTTAAAAATTTGTACATTTATGGACTTACCATATCCCATATCTTCTTTGGGGAACAAAGTATGGTATAAATAAATAATAATATCCAAATGGATTTATTTTCTACAGATTTTCACTTAAATAAAATTCAAGGAGAACATATTGCTGAGAATTTTTTTGTGTGTGGTAGAGTCAAGGCATTTGCTGTTGGATTGCAATTTTTAAAACACTGCTGTAATATTAGGACATGCAATGCTAATGAGATGAATTGCAACTATGAAAAAAGTCATATAATAAGAAGTTGAATAGGGGACAGGGTTGGGGAAGCACCTCTGTAGATTACTACATAATAAATTGTGACATTACCTGCCATTTGACCTTCACAGAAACAAATTGCTTCCTCTTTTTCCAAAACACTGGCTCATCTTTCACTTGCCTATGAAAAATGAAGTCCCATGTAGTTTGATATAATATGGCTGGGAATGAGCAACTTTATGAATACTCCCTGGTTTCCCCTTTTGGATTTGGGTAAGGAGAACATTGTCCATTTAATACAAGTGACTTGGAAATTAAACCTGGCTTGAATTCTCATTGGGGACAATGATTTCCTAATATTCTCATTAATATTTTCTAATTATTATAAAGGCAGTGGAATGGAGTGAATAAGCACATGGCTTCCCAAACCAGACTGACTGGGTTGGAATCCCAGCCTCCTCAGTCACAACAGAATGACCTTTGGCAATTTACTTACTTATGCCACACTTCCGTTTCCTCATTTGTATGATAGTGACAATGATAGAATCCATCCTGAGGTTGTTGTGAGAATTTGTACATGCAAAATGCTTGTAAGAATACCTAGCACAGAGCTTTATCAGCAGTATTATCATTTTTATCCCTTAACCTCAAGCTGTATAGCTTTCCTTCATTGACTTAATTAGGAAAAGACACAATTACTTATCCTGTTATTGGCTGGCTGATACAGCTGTGTACAAATTAATATGTATTTTTCCAATAGATAAATTGTCAAAGGTAGCACAGTTACTGACAGATGAGGCTGGGATTCGTATCCAAGCAGCCTGGTCCCAGAAACCACAGAAGCCAGTCCCTTATCCACTCCACTTCTGCCTTTCTAATTAGAGAAGTTTAGTTAGAGCATTAGGAAATGATTGTTTCCATTCAGCATTCAAGTGATAGCTGCAATTTATCTCATTAGCCATGCCATTAGTAGAAATGCATATTACCCCAAAGATTACATTCTTGTATGAGGTCATAGGTTTAAGCATTTCCCCAACACACATAGACTCAAGGTGATAGTTCCCAAAGGGCACTGCCTATGCCCTAGAACTCAGTCTCTTCCAACTCTAGGTTTATTGAGGTATAATTTACGTAGAATAAAATTCACCCTGTTAGTGCACAGTTCTAGAGGTTTTGACAAGTGCATATAGAAACCGCCATTATATTCATATATAGAGCATTGCCATCACTTCTCCAAATTACCCCCTACCTTTTTGTAGTCAACACCCCTTCTCCCACTTTCAGCTCCTAGAAACTACTAATCTATTTTCTCCTCCTATAGTTTTGCCTTTTCCAGAATGCTATATAAATCAAATCATATAGTATGTAACCTTTGAGATTTATCCATGTTTTATGTATTAGTAGTTCATTATTCTTACTAATGGATAGTATTTCATTGTATGAATGGACAGTTTTAGAACTCAGTCTTAAGCCTATCACAAAAGTACAGTGGGATTTTTGAATGCTCCAAAAATATGTAATTATAAATCAGATGAGGATTATACAAAGTCTCTCAAAAATAGCAGAAATTCCTGATGTTACTTCACATAACAGGGAGTCCTAGGAGCTTAAGTGATCAAAACCTATGAAATAATGGCTTGCTATTGTTAGTGGAGTATCCCATCTGTGGTTCTAGTGGGGAGGGGATAAAGGGGGAAGTATTAGAAAAGTAATCTTAAACACAAATCCTATCTCTGGGGAGATTGTTAATTAGTAGAGAAAGGCATATGCAATAAAATACAAAAGATAGACAAATTCACCTTAATCAAACAGTTATAATCATAAAAGCTATAGTTTTGTCCTTCCCACCAATGCCCTTTACCAAATAATCAGCCAAGGAAAACCATCAGGTGTATGGGACATGTAAAATGAATGATTGTGAGAACCCTCAAATGAAGTGTGCCTTGAGATAACCCTTATCTCATTCCTGATGGCCATTTCTCCTTTTGATTCATGCTACATGATAATGTGTAGGAGCTCACAAAATATCTGTTTAATGAATGTAAAATTTACTTTGGGCCAGTAATGTTAACAACTAGGGAGTTGTAAATTTGGCCCATGATCTCTTAAAACATATCTTTCCATGGCTAATCTGGGCTCAGATACAGACGTTTCTGGAAGTGTAACTTCAGCTGCACCATACCAACTTCCCAAGACTTCCCATCTGTGCCATAACTCCTCTTAATAACATGGTTGTAGGCTAATGACTTGATTTTCTCTGTTGCCAAGGAAAAGGGATGGTGGAAGAAGCATTTTCAATCACTGCCTTCCAGTGATTCACCCTAGGTATTTGAAAATCTATTACCAGCCTGTTTTCTAAGGAATACTCTTCTTATTAATTATTTTAGTTATTATCTATTTTACTAGAGGCCCAGTGCACAAAATTTGTGCACTCGGGGGGGGGGGGCGGGGGGAGTCCCTCAGCCCAGCCTGACATTGGTTAATAAAATTACAAACATTCCAGGAGTACAATTCTATAATACATCATCTGTGTATTGTATTGTGTGTTCACCACCCCATCATGTTTATTTTCTTCCATCACCATTTATCTCCCATTACCCACTTCTACCTCCCCCACTCCCCCTTATTTCTTTTCTGAGTTCTAGTGTGGGTATTTGAAAAATCCCTAGCCCTAGCTGGTTTTGCTCAGTGGATAGAGCATTGGCCTGTGGACCAAAGGGTCCCAGGTTCAATTCTGGTCAAGGGCATATGCCTGGGTTGTGGGTTCAATCCCCAGTAAGGGGCATGCATGAGGCAGCCAATCAATGATTCTCTCTCATCATTGATGTTTCTATCTCTCCTTCTCCCTTCCTCACTAAAATCAATATATACATATATATATATATATATATATATATATATATATATATATATATATATATATATGAAAAATCCCTACGTTGTGAATTGCTTTGATTAAATTAAAGTAGTAGTAACATGTTAACTTCTAACATGTTAATTTACATTTTTAAAAATTTATCTTTATTATTGAAAGTATTACAGATGTCTCCTTTTTTCCCCATTGACCCCCTCCACCACGCAACATGCCCCCCCCACTTCACCACCCTATTGTCTGTGTCCATGGGTTATGCATATATACATGTAGGTTCTTTGGTTAATCTCTTCCCACCCCCTTCCCTCCGAGATTCATCAGTCTGTTCCATGCTTCTATGTCTCTGGATCTATTTTGTTTATCAGCTTATTTATTTATTTATTTTTAATATATTTTTACTAGAGGCCCAGTGCACAAAATTCGCGCAATCAGGGGGGTCCCTTAACCTGGCCTGTGCCCTCTTGCAGTCTGGGAGCCCTCGGGGGATGTCTGACTGATGGCTTAGGCCCACTCCTCACAGAGAGCTGGCCTAAGCCGGCAGTCGGACATCTTTCATGCTGCCATGGAAGTGGGAGAGGCTCCCACTACTGCCGTTGTGTTTGCCAGTTGTGAGCCTGGCTTCTGGCTGAGCAGTGCTCCCCTGGGGAGCACACTGACCACCAGGGGGCGGTTCCGCATTGAGCATCTTCCCCCTGCTGGTTAGTGCACGTCATAGCGACCTGTCGTTCCACCGTTCAGTTGATTTGCATATTAGCCTTTTATTATATAGGATTACCTATTTTTGAAGGCAAGACTGTACATTACTAGTCATTTGACCCTAAAGTTATAGTCTCATAAAAAGTTAACTTTCTCCCCATTAGGATATTTTTCAATACAATAAAATATTCTTGTCATAAATGATAAGAGTAAGTATATGAAGAAAAATTGCATGATAATCTTTGTCTGGGTGAGTGCTAATTACTTCCATGAGCAAAAATAGAATTTTAAGTAGAAAACTGTGATATTTGTTAAATTTTTCAGGGCTCAATTTCCATGACAAGTGAGTATCTGCACACTCAGATTTACTGGTGTGAATTATGACATGTGCAGAAAGGGATGTTTCTGGCTCCAGTCCCTTATAAAGGGGCTGCTTATCTTGTGTGCACATTCTATTCATCTGAGTGGTAATTATTATCTGGACCAACCAAGTTCAAGTACTTACATATAAGCAGATATTGAGGGGATTTTAGTTACAAATTTAAAAATAATAAGGATTAATTGATAAAAAGCTTAATGTACACCAGGAGGAGAGAACTATATCAAATTAATTTAATGTAATCGTTTACAACAAAATATAAATCAGTGGAAGTAGAATTCTGGCATTTACGTGAAAACTCTTTTTTTCTGTCTTCCCACTTCATTCCAAAATGGATTTACCATATTAGTCATAGGAGATAAAAAGATATAGGGCCGGAATTCTGAATAACTCTTCAGCCAGCTGTTGGTGTCATGAAAGGTAGACTAATGTGGGCACCCTGATCCCTCCTGAGCTTGATTGAAGCACAAGGTCTCCCATTGCGCTTCTGTATGAAGGACACATTTTAGAGCAAACTGGGGGCTTTCCAGGGCCCCTTGTTCCCAGGTACACTTGCTAATCTTGAGCTTCAGCATCTTCCCAGTTGATGGTAAGAAGAGTTAATGAAGCATTAATACAAGGCAATGGATTTAAAGGGAAATACCTATTCCATTCATGCCGGAGTCCAACCCCATCAGGTCCAGGGGTCCCCAAAGGTGTGGATGGAGTCCGCGAAGAAGGAATGACACAGACACGGAGACGGAGTTCAGTTGATCAGCAGCCTAGCCAGGATCTCTAGCCAGGATCTCCAGCCAAGTTCTGGTCTGGATCTCCAGAGAGGTTCTGCTGTTTATTGTCTTGTTACATCTGTATTTATCCCAGTTGATTTTAATCCTGTCAATTTCTATTACAAAGGTTAGGGCGTTTCTTATCTCCATTCCAGGGAGTAAAGATTATGTAGCTTAAGCATGATTGTTTGTAGTGATTAACTACCCGCCTGGTACTTAGTTAAGGAGTTTCATCCCCTCCCTGACTTCAGGGAAAAATTCCTACCTGGGGAAACAACCTTTCTAGGAGAGGCATCCCCTCCCTGACTTCAGGGAAAAATTCCTACCTGGGGAAACAACCTTTCTCGGAGAGGTGACCTTGGTTAAAACACACAGCGCTAAGGGGAGCAAACATATTAAGAACAGTATGCTATATACGCCAGGTCCCTTGAAACATATGCTGTGCAGATGTTTCTTTCCTGCAGCGACTGTGTCAAGCAGCAAGGATGGACCGGCTTCCGGCAAATTCCCCCTTTTTTATTTTTTAAATGATCACGCATGCAAATCAGTGGCCACCTCTCAGATTGGGCCATTTAAGTCTCGGAAGAAGAGTGGCAAGCAATGATAGTGAGCATAGCTATAAACATAGTGGATGGAGCGCAGAAGGAGCCCCATTCCTGTAGAAGGTTGCCAGCCTCTTTAGTCAAGGGATTTCAGCTGTCCTCAAGTTGTTGGTTTGATTGTCTTTGTTGGTCTGGCTAGCGGGCGGCGTCACTGGCGACAGGCTTCCCGAAGCGTCAGCAAGTTGAAGGGCTGCATCAAAGGGTCCATCAGGGCCGTGGTTGATGGTGGTGTCGATGTCCGAGGAGGAGTAAGCTGTGCCCTCTGGATCCAGCTGATATGGAAAATGGAGGGTAGTAGAAAAAGAAGAGAAAGCAAAAGAACTACAAGGCATGGAAGTGTTTAGAAAAAAGAGGGAGAAGAAAGGGAAGAAGGCAGCATCCTGACACAGCCCTTTCCTTCAGCTTCCCCTTTCCCTGTGGTCCCAGGTAGAAATGGGAAACAAGTCCTGTTGCAGTGAGAGGGCAGCTGCTGTCAGCCAGTCTCTGTCTTTACCTGGGTCCCGATCTGAGCTGGGCATGGGAAGCAGGAAGCAGCCATGGGGACAGGAGACCTTCCTCAGAAGGGGCGAGTGTTCAAGCCCCTGCACCATTGGGGAGGGGGGTCTGTGCCCCACCTTTGTTGCACCCCAAGTTTTCTCCTACTGGCCCCTGACTGTGCCTGTCTTAGGTTGCCCCACCCTGTGGAGTCTTACCCGTCGTTGACTACCAGCCATCTCTGGGCCAAGTAGGGTGATGTGAGGTTCAGTTTTGTCTCCTTGATAGCCTATGTCCCTCTGGCCTCCATGCCCAGCAACTGCCTTTGGATTCCCTCGCCTGCTGGCGGGGCTCTGGCATTGATCATAGGGAACTCAGTTTTCTTCTCTAGAGAGGGCCCAGCTTACGCCATTGGGCCAGAGACAGATCCATGGTACCAGCCACCATGAGGCTTCAACCCCAGCATGAACAGAGAGCTCAGGCAACAGCTATGGGCAATTGGATTTAAAGAAGAGGGTCCCTCTTGGCACAAGGGTAAGAGGCACCAATACAGGACAAAGGAGAGTCCTGGAACAGGGCTTTCTCAGCCCAGGATGTCAGGCTCTTGGCACAAGACAACTCCATGTATGGGGCATATACCAAACACCCCTAGTCACAGCATAAAAGGGAGGTGCCCTTCCTGGAACAGTAGGGTAGGGAGATTCTAGAAAAGGCTGTGTTCAGGAAAGAAGGAGAAAGGCCAAAGAACCAGCAAACAAGTAGTTAGATTTTAAAAAAAGGAAAAAGGAAAGGAGATGTGGGGCAAAGCTGGGACATGTGGAAAGACAAAACGGAGGCACATGTGATCCTCCCAATGGACAGATTGTTCCAGCTTAGGGCTGCACATCTGCTGCAGACGGGCACTGGTCAGGTGTGCTATGATGAGGCAGAGATGGCGGGCGGTGAGACATAAGGTCGGACTAGACGGTCTGGAATCCACACAGGTGAGTCTGCGTCCTGTGGAAATATACAAGCATATCCTCTCCCCTGGGTTAAAAGTACATCAGGTCCCTTCCAGGCTCCTGTAAGCAAGTCTCTCCATTTGACGAGGGCTTTAGGTTTAGTTAGATCAGGGTTCCAATGCCTGTACATCGGGGAATTTCCCTCAGAATCTACATTTAGTATATTAATTACAAATTGAGCATGTTGTAGAACATGATGAGGAGAGGAATATTTAAACTCATTTTCTTGTAATATTTTGTAACAGGAGTAAATCAAACACCGCTGGGGCTATATAATAGAACTCCCATTTGAGATAAGATATCTCTTCCCCATAATGTAAAGGGGATAGTTGTAATTACATAGGGACAGAATGTTCCTGAATGTTGATCTTCATCAGCCCAAGTTAGAATCTGAGAACTCTTTTTCACATTAGATGCCTTGCCTAGTCCTACTAGGGAAGTGGAGGTGGTGTGCGTGGGCCATGAAGAGGGCCAATCCTTCCCTGCTATGCAGGAAACATCTGCTCCTGTATCCAATAGACCTTCAATTGGTTTTCCCTGAATTTGTAAAATTTTTGTAGGTCTAGTAGCATGGATTTCTTGTATCCAAAATGCTGCATCACTAGATCCAAAGCCTCCGGCCCCTCTAGCTTCCTGGGTAACAGCTGTCCCTATTTTATGTATTGGTAACAGGATTAATTGGGCAATTCTCTGGTTGGGCTGAATCTGTATAGTTGTGGTGGGTGGGGAAAGTAAAATCTGTATTTCTCCTGTGTAGTCTGCATCAACAACTCCTGGGATGACTAAGATCCCCTGTAACGAGGTGGAGCTCCGTCCTAATATTAAACCTACAGTTCCCTCAGGCAGTGGCCCAGACACTCCTGTAGGAATGGCTGCTACTGGCGAGTCTGGGGTTAGTACTGCATGGGTGGTTGAGTGGAGGTCCAATCCTGCACTGCCTGGGGTTGCCCTGAAGAGGTCACTGACTGATCGAAATTTGCAAAGGGGTTGAAGGTTGATGCCCCTATTATTGCAGGGGCCTGGGGCTGGCCCCTTCTCAAGTTTCCCGATTGAGGTGATGGGATATAACCTCCTTGGGAGCTATTTGTAGCGTTTAAAGGCCGACCATTTTTATGGTATTTTGATCTACATTCCTTTGCCCAATGGAATCCTTTCTGACATCGGGGACAAACGGTTTTTGGAGGATTAATATTATTCCCTAATGTATTTCCAGGCTGTCGAGGAGCTTGCCATCTGGCCTGAGTATTATTATTTTTATTTGGGCATTCTCTGCTAAAGTGCCCAGATAAGCCACAAGAGTAGCAGTTCATATTTCTTTTATTACCTGTAGTATTGCTGGCTTGTCCTATAGCCTGTACATATTGAGGGTATGTCTCCCCTTTGAGAGCTGCAGCTATAGCTACACCCTGTATAAATGCTGGACTTACATCAGCACACTGTTTTATAAAATCATTTATAGTTCCTGTTCTGCGAATCGGCCTTAATAAAGCCTGACAGGTATTATTAGCATTTTCAAAAGCCAGTTGTTTGATTAGGATATCGGCTGCCTCTTTGTTATTGATTACTCTCTTGACTGCCTGCATGAGGTGAGAAAGGAAATCCTGATATGGTTCCTCGACCTTCTGTTTAACCTCTGTAAGGGTGGTGGTTTTTCCTGCTGTATAAGGTAGGGATTTCCAGGCACTTACTGCACAACTGGTTACTTTGGTAAGTGCCTCTGTGGGCATATTCATTTGCTCCTCAGCCGTGTTAAAATCACCTTCTCCTAATATCATGTCTAGGGTTATTCCTTTTCTGGTTTTTTCGCTAGTGGCTACAGCTTTCTTAGCAAGATCTTCATATTCAGTTTTCCATAATAAGTAATCGCCTCCTGAGAGACAGGATTTACAAACCTGTGACCAATCATAAGGAGTCATCCATTTACTGGCTAGGGTTTCTACCAAGGTTTGTGTGTAAGGAGCTAGAGGTCCATATTCAGAGCAGGCCAATTTTAATTCTTTAAGTACTTTGTAAGGTATAGGTTCCAAGGTGGGGTTTCTATTCCCACCAGACTCATTCTCATATGTAACTGGGAAGCAGAGTGAGAATTCAAGATCTCCATTAGCTTCAGCTTCTCTTATCGCCCTTTGAGATTTAGACATGGAGCTCATAGGAGCCACAGGACCTGGGTTAGGCTTCCTTTCTAATTTGGGGAGCCTGTTTTGAATGGGAGGGCCTCTCTCCTCTCTACTGACTGGAAAGGACCAATGGTCATGTTTATGATATTTATTCTCCTCCCGATCAGTAGGCATAGCTAAATTGCTTTTAGATTGAGCTGAAGACAATGATGATGTGTCCTCTCTGGGTGGAGCCGAGGGACTATTTAAATTTTGAGAAAGTTCAACCGTTTTTGCCTCTGGTGCCAAGGTGTCACAGATTGAATCCCAGAGGGAAAAGAAACATGGCAGGACCTTCTCAGATTCATGGTGTTTCTTTAATTGCTTTCCTACTTCAACCCAAGTTTTTAAATTAACAGTTCCATCCTCTGGAAGCCATTGACATACTTCTTCTATAAAACTTTCTGTCTCACTGGGAAAAACCTCAACTCCAATTCTGCTAGTAAGCATATGCGTTAAAAGATTAATACAGAGTCTTTTTTCTTTAGACTCAGTATGACCCATCTTGTCAATCTAAGTTCTGTACTAACTACCCGCTTACCCTACTTATTCTCTATGGGGGGAGGGGGGTCTGCAGCACCCTACGGTGCAGTCCTATCCGTCCCAAGTACGGGGGGGACTTACCTAAGGGAACCCTGTTCGGGCGCCAGATGCCGGAGTCCAACCCCAGCAGGTCCAGGGGTCCCCAAAGGTGTGGATGGAGTCGGCGAAGAAGGAATGACACGGACACGGAGACAGCGTTCAGTTGATCAGCAGCCTAGCCAGGATCTCTAGCCAGGATCTCCAGCCAAGTTCTGGTCTGGATCTCCAGAGAGGTTCTGCTGTTTATTGTCTTGTTACATCCGTATTTATCCCAGTTGATTTTAATCCTGTCAATTTCTATTACAAAGGTTAGGGCGTTTCTTATCTCCATTCCAGGGAGTAAAGATTATGTAGCTTAAGCATGATTGTTTGTAGTGATTAACTACCCGCCTGGTACTTAGTTAAGGAGTTTCATCCCCTCCCTGACTTCAGGGAAAAATTCCTACCTGGGGAAACAACCTTTCTAGGAGAGGCATCCCTTCCCTGACTTCAGGGAAAAATTCCTACCTGGGGAAACAACCTTTCTCGGAGAGGTGACCTTGGTTAAAACACACAGCGCTAAGGGGAGCAAACATATTAAGAACAGTATGCTATATACGCCAGGTCCCTTGAAACATATGCTGTGCAGATGTTTCTTTCCTGCAGCGACTGTGTCAAGCAGCAAGGATGGACCGGCTTCCGGCACATTCAGAGACATGGCAGGGCTATCTTGCACTGACCACCCATTTAATAAAGAAAAATCCTCATAGAGTTGGTTCAAAAGAGAGCTAAGAATATATCCATGTTTTTTACATTGTCCAATTTTGTGGCACATAGCTTTTCAAAATATTCTTTTGAAGCAGGGGGTCCCCCGGGGGTGAGGACGACAGAGCCCAACGCGCTGGGGCATCTGCATGCACGACTCCAGGGACCAGGTTCAGAGACACAGATCCAAGTTTATTGAGGAAGTACGGCCGTATATAAAGGGGTAAGCAGCCAATGCAATAGGGACACGCTTGCTGTGTTATCCAATGGGCATGAGGGTCGGGGCTAAGAGTAGGTGGCTCCTGGAGATTTGTCAGGCGGGCGTTGCCCCTTCCTGGTGTGCCAAGGAAGTCTGTTCGCTGGAGTGTGCTCACAGCGTTGCTTCGGCCGCAGCACTGAGATAGATCTCCTGAGCTCTTCCCACATTCTTTTATGATCCTTTGCATTTTTGTGGTATCTGCTGTGACTTCTACTTCATTTCTGATTTTATTTCTTTGGTTTTCTCTCTTTTTTCCTTAGTGAGTCTTCTATAATGTTATTAACCCATATTGAGAGAGAGAGAGAGAGAGAGAAGTGAGAGAATCATAGATCAGTTGCCTCCTAAATATGCCCACAACCTAGGTATGTGCCTTGACCCCAAATGAAAACCACAAGGTTTAGGTGTATGGGATGATGCTCTAACCAACCGAGCCACCCAGCCAGAGCTCATTAGCTCCTTTTGATCGGGATTGCCCCTCTATCGCCTACATCCATAGTCAGAGATCCTTATTTGCCCTCTCTCTACATAGTTTTTTTTCAATGTGAAAAATTTAAAAATTTAATTTATTGGGGTGATGCTCTTATCACTATATCTTTGCCCCTGGCAGCCCAATGCATTCACACTGCGATTTCTATCATTCATAACTTACTATCCTTTAAATTTTACTGGATGTCTGATCTCAGTTGGGAACTCCTACCTGCCTCTCTCCTCATAACCATTTTTCTGGAACTTCAAAGGTCAGAAGCTGCAGTGAGCATGAAGGTAGGAAAAGAAGGTATAGGAGAGTTAATGAAAGAAGCCCTGAACTTCTCCCAGGCCCTGAACATTAGAGTAGATACAGTGCCCTGTGAAATTGCAATGACTCACAAAGTTTGACAGATTGGCTATGATAACATTAACAAAGCCAGCTCCTATACCTACTACAGTCTGATTTTAATTTATATTCATTTTTCAAAGCCAAACTCTGAAAAGGGTGTAGAGACTATATGAAAATTCTGTAAAAATTAACACTTTTGGCATCAAGATCATTTTACATTCTTAATGAAAAGTCACGATTTCCACCTGATATCACTCGATACAGAGGTTTCTGATATTCAGTGAAGTCACTGAAAAATACACATTAGTAGAATAAAAAATGATGATCCTTTTCAGATACACTTTAATATAGCACAATGTTGATCGATATTGGAATTTTTACTACTATAATCTGTTTACATAAGATAATCTATATAATAAAGAGCCAGGGTCTAACTACCGATTAGAGGAAGTCAGTGCTGGGTTGCCATGGTGACCAAGCACTGACTGGGGCCGCTGTGGATGCCCTGACCCAACACTGACTGCCTAGGAGGCTACGGATTAAGCCTGGAGAGAGGCCTGAAGAGAGAGAGAGGCAGGGTCTGATCCGTAGCCTCTGTGGCAGCCATTGATCAGAACTTGCCTCTCTTTCTCTCCCAGTCTGGCCAACAGCCAGGCCTCCATTTCTCTCCAGTCCTCCACCAGGGCTCCTGATCAGCCCCGCCTTTCTGATCAGGCCCTGTTGATAGGTCCAGAGATGCTGACTGGCATAGACACTGACCAATCAGAACCAAATATGGGTCAACTGTGAGGAGCCAATGGCTGCCTAGGAGGCAGAGCTTTTGATGCTGACTGGCATAGAAACTGACCAATCAGAACCAAATTGGCATGCAGGTGAGGGCAGTTAGGGGTGATCAGGAAGGCAGAGGCAGTTAGGGACAATCAGGCCAGCAGGGAAGAGCAGTTGGGGGTGAGATCAGACTGGCAGGGGAGGGCAGTTAGGGGTGATCAGCCAGGCAGAGGCAATTAAGGGTGATCAGGCAGGCAGGTAGAGGGGCTAGGGACAATCTGGCAGGCAGGCAGTTGAGTGTTTAGGAGCCATCAGTCCCAGATTGTGAGAGGAGTGTCCCCAGGATCGGGCCTAAGATGGCAGTTTGACATTCCCCAAGGGGTCCCAGATTGGAGAGAGTGCAGGCTGGGCTGAGGGAGCCCCCCGACTCCATGCACCAATTTCGTGCCCCAGGCCTCTAGTATTATATATAATTTTTGCTCTTTCATAAAATAAAAAACCTAGTAAAATTTTAAATATAGTTTCATCTGACCTTCATAGGTGAGAACATGTTCTGTATGTTGTGTACTCCTCACGCTGGAGTTCTACCAAAAACTTAGAAACCTATATTCTCTGATGATCTTTCTGTCCTAGCACAGCCAATGTCCCAGAGATTTCTTGTCATTTCATCTTCTGACAATTTAGCATTTAGAAAAATGCAATTCCATGAAGGAATCTCAATATATTTTTTATTGCCATCTCTGTATTTCTGGTTTAATTTTTAAAAGTAGGACAATGGAAAACTAAGAAGCAATATCTTCCTGACTTGTATGATTACAAAAAGGTCTTGCAGTGGACTCATGAGGCAGGTAAATGCAATCTTTTGTATTATTCTGTCAATATTGACTTTAAAGAAATTGTTCATTTCAGTCTAGGCTTGTGGGCAATGAAACAGCTTGAGTAATAAAACTCCAAGACCCTGTAGACCACACACTTTCATTTTACTTATTTAATATTAATTTTCTTTTCTTAATCCCATGTTGTCTTTTCTTATTTTTTCTCATGTGCTTGTCTTTCAAATAAAATTTCCTGTTTTTTAGGTTTTCCACAATTATAAGTGGGGGCGATGTTTTCTCTGTGTTGTATAACTTTTAAAAACTCTGACATCTTTGAGAGATTTTCCTGAATCTTTATCCTCCGAGTATTCTTGACACATCTCAAAAATGACATAATTGAATCAGATAAACTTTCCAGATAGTTTTTAAAACTAAAAGAAATAAAGTGTAGCCCTAGCCGGTTTGGCTCACTGGATAGAGTGTCAGCCTGGGGACTGAAGAGTTCCAGGTTCGATTCTGGTCAAGGGCATGTACCTTGGTTACAGGCACACCGCCAGTAGGGAGTGTGCAGAAGACAGCTGATCAATGCTTCTCTCTCATCGATGTTTCTATCTCTCTATCCCTCTCCCTTCCTCTCTGTAAAAAATCAATAAAATATATTTTTAAAAAGAAATAAATAAAGTATAATGATATCAGAAGACCAAATTGTAATTTTCATTTCAATTGCAAGTAAAAATACATACGTAATATAGCAATGTAGTCAAATTCTCCTAATTTTCATACCTATCATACCTATGTTTATTGTGTCAGTAACGGTAAAATGGGAGAGTAAAAAGTTATATTCTTAAGAACATGTTTAAATATATGATGATTTCAAATTCACCTTTTAAAATTCCTATGCCCTTCTGAAAATTCCACCTCCTGTAGAGCTTCGCTACTCTGATAATTAAGTCCTGGGCCTTAACCTCACTTTTCCTGCCACATGGCTGTAGACCAGCGGTTCTCAGCCTGTGTGTCGCGACCTCTTTGGCGGTCGAACGACCCTGTCACAGGGGTCGCCTAAGACCATCCTGCAGATCAGATATTTCCATGACGATTCATCACCGTAGCAACATGACAGTGATGAAGTAGCAACGGAAATAATGTTATAGTTGGGTCACAACGTGAGGAACTGTATTTAAAGGGCCAGAAGGTTGAGAACCACTGCGTTAGGACAGCCTCTTTCTATGCTGAGAAGGAGACCATCTGACTTACACATTTAGCTTGTGATTACTAATCAATCTATTTTGGTATTGCACTGCCTTTAACTAATACAATGGCCCCCAGTAATAGCTGTCCAATGCCAAGTTTTTAAAATCACTACTTCCCCAAACATCTCAAATGCCTGAGATATTGCAGGCAGAGGTGCATTTCACTTCACCAATATCCTATGGAAGTTTACCACTGGTGTAAATTTTAATAATGGTATAATCACAGCAGTCCAAGGGCTTTCCATACTCTGCCTACAACCCGTGTTGGAGTCTGCATTGCCAGCCAGCCTGCAGATGTGTGAGGCAGGGGGTCAAGGATCATTTTTGTCATACAAATATTCAGTTGATCCAGATCCACTCATTTTAGTTGCTCATTGAAAAAACTCTAGGTTTTTTTCTGTAGAATTGCATTGGCATATCTGTTCCCTTATACCTTACCCTAGAGGGGAAAATGTTGTTACATAGAATTAACTCTTATTTTGGTAAAAGAGTCAAAAAAGTTTGGGAATTGTAATATGAGAATCTAGAAAGGTACAGAAGGTACACATCAAACATTTCGCATTGGTTACTTTGAACAGAGGCAAAAATTGAAGGAATAGAAGAACAGATTATGAACTATTTCTTTTTATGTGTCTTGATTATTTGACTTATTATGCAATATCTGTTTACTCTCTGTAACTTATAAAAGTTTTGATAAAATGATTAAGCAATACGAAGCATCAAAATCCAAACAAGGAATGTGATCTTTTTCTCTTTGGAAATTTTTCTTCTGTTCCCTAACATCTGCTACCTTGCATCAAAGGTATTTGTATATTTTTCCTGGTTACTTCTCCTAAAGAACCTGTAATCAAATAGTGAGACCACATTGTACTCATCTTTGCAACCCCACTGCAGCCTTTTCCAATGCCATGAAAGTCTGTAATCGAATAAAAGAGAATGAGCAAAGCAGGGATTTCTCCTCAGTTTAGCTCCTTAGGTGACAACTGTGAATTAATTTTTTATGGGAAATAATTTTTTCCTTTGCATGAATGCTAGATGGATCTCTTCCATGTTAAAATCTCATTATTAATAGGAATACAAGCCTTTTAAACTATATACATAATGAGTTAAAAGGGCTAGCTTTGAAAACGAGCTCAGCCGTTAGCATGGACTGTACTTCTTATATTCTGAAAGCCATGCTGAGGATTCATATGTTTCTCTCTTTTAACTTTTGCTCCTAATTAATCTCTGTCTGAAGGGCATGTTCCTCGTAATCAGAAGCATGCCTCAGTGGTGCTAATGTGCACCAGAGTGACCTTGAGTGAGAAAACAATTTTCACCCAATTGTTTTCCAGGCAATTATCTCCAAAGGTACAGAGAAGGAGCATGTTTGTGCTCTCCTCTCTCACAAGGGAAGAACATTGAAAAGTTAATTTTGTTTCCCTAGGAGACATTATAAACCTTCACATAATATATTATGAAAGGGCAAGCTATTGCTGCCATGATTTCAATATATCTCTGAATTTTCAGGTAGCTCTAAGGGAATCTTCAAATACTGTTTAGTTGCCTATAATGTATGCCTAGAAGACATGAAACTCCAAGAACAAAAACCCTAAGTACAGACATTCCTGAGGTTCTGTCAGACTTGATGTACCTCTCCCATTTATTTATTAAAAAAAAGTTCCATCCTTTCGACGTATGTACATATGTACTTTATGTTTTCTATTATTTATTTACCACAAGTAAAGGTCAGGAATTGTTATCTTTCTTTTAAATTTTTTTTTTTTTGCTGTTTCACTTCATTACTGCTGTGTATGTGCTCCATGTGAGTGACGTAGGCGCTTACGTAGGAGGGTTCCAACTTACGGCGAAAATTGCGTTATGTCGCGTCGTAGGAACAGATCTCCGATGTAACCGAGGACCTATTGTATTGATATGGGGGCCATTTTTAATACATGTGGAATTTTTACATATGCAGTATACAAGTTACACTTCTGAAAACTTAACCAAATTATATCTGGGGCCCCAAAGAAGAAACACAAGGTTGTCACAAAATTAGTCCAATAAATTAAACGTTTTCAGAACAATAAACACAACACCTACAATGTTATGCTTTTGTCTTACAATTTACATCAACACTAGGGACATGAGAAAGAAAGAAAAAGTTGAAGATTCATGGCCTGGTCAAAATTGTTTTGGATTAAAAGAAAATTCAAAAACCTATTTACAAGACCACAGTCAAGTCGTCCAAAGACTGGGTTAGATCATGGAAGGTCTTGAATGTCTTGCTTTTGGTCAGTGGTAAATCTATATAATGATGTCATATGATCAGATATGTGTTTTAAAATGCTCAATCAAAATAAAAATAACACATAAAGGCTCCAATGTAATTTAATAAAATTCAAGTATCTTTACTGGTAAAACTCTTAATGAAAAAAGAATAAAATAATTATAGGAACATATAGTTCATTTACACTATGCCAGTTATCATTCTGTACATTTCACATATTTTAAAATGCATAAATTATTTTAGCCCTTACAATAAACCCACATGGTAAAAATATTATATAGTATTGTACTTTTGCGGGATAAATCCTTTAATATATTCAGAACACAGAGTGCAGAGAGGAGGTAGATGAGGTTAGAAACAAAACCAGGCCCGTCCAATTTGGTTCGGCGGTTGAGCGTCAACCTATAAACCAGGAGGTCGCGGTTCAATTCCAGTCAAGGGCACATGCGGGTTGCAGGCTCGATCCCCAGTGTGGGGCATGCAGAAGGCAGCTGATCCATGATTGTCTTTATCATTGGTGTTTCTATGTCTCTCTCCCTCTCCCTTCCTCTCTGAAATCAATAAAAAATATATTTTTAAAAAGCAGAAGTTATATAATTGAAGTTCTTGAATGACGAGCTAAAAAATTATACACCATCTTATGCAGGTAAGTTAACTTCAAACAGGGGTGTAAGAAAAATGTTTAGATAAATGTTTAAGAAAAATGAATCTGTGAGAGGAAAAATGCGGTATAAACATTGTTATAGATGCCGTAAAGCATTTGATGAAATCCAACCTTTAATGTTGATAAAAGTCTTAATTAAATCAAGATAGAGCAATTCCGGGGTCCTGCCCCAGCAGGTTCAGGGGTTCCCAAAGGCGTAGACGGAGTCGGCGAAGAAGGAAGGACACGGAGACAGTGTTCAGTTGATCAGCAGCCTAGCCAGGATCTCCAGCCAGGATCTCCAGCCAAGTTCTGGTCTGGATCTCCAGAGAGGTTCTGCTGTTTATTGTTTTGTTACATCCGTATTTATACCAGTTGATTTTAATCCTGTCAATTTCTAATACAAAGGTTACGGTGTTTCTTATCTCCATTCCAGGGAGTAAAGATTATGTAGCTTAAGCATGATTGTTTGTAGTTAAAGTGATTAACTACCCGCCTGGCACTTAGTTAAGGAGTTTCATCCCCTCCCTGACTTCAGGGAAAAATCCCTACCTGGGGAAACAACCTTTCTTGGAGAGGTGACCTTGGTTAAAACACACAGCGCTAAGGGGAGCAAACATATTAAGAACAGTATGCTATATACGCCAGGTCCCTTGAAACATATGCTGCACAGATGTTTCTTTCCTGCAGCGACTGTGTCAAGCAGCAAGGATGGACCGGCTTCCGGCAGAGTAATAATACACATTCTCAAAAGAACTCTGGTTTATAAATATTAAGTAAATAAATAGAACAGAGCCTGTATTAGTCAAGGTTCTCCAGAGAAACAGAACCAATAGATTATCTACACTAATAAAAGAGAAACATGCAAATTGGTGTCACTCCACTACACCCACCAGCCAATCAGAGCAACTATGCAAATTAACCCAACAGAGATGATGGTTAATTTGCATACACAGGTGCAGAGCGAAGACTGAAGGCTCTGGCCAGAGTGAAGACTGAAGACTGAAGACTGAAGACTAAAGACTGAAGAGGCTTGGCTTCTCCGCTGCGGCCAGACCAAAGGCCTGGGTCCCGGGTTCCAGAGGACAACTGGTGCTGGCAGCCAGGGGAAGGAAGGCCTATTGTGCAAATCTTCATGCATGGCTTCTAGTAGATATATATAAGAAGAGACTTATTATAGAAATTAGCTCACATGGCAATGTAGGCTGAAAAGTCCCACAATCTGCTATATGTAAGCTAGAAACCCAGTGCTATAATTCATTCTGAGTCCAAAAGCCTGACAACCAGGAGCTCTAGTGTCTGAGGACAGGAAAAGGTAGATGTCCCAGCTCAAGAAAAGAGAAAGAGAATTAGCCCTTCCTTTGCCTTTTTATTTGGGCCCTCAGTGGATTCGGTGATGCACACCCTCATTGCTAAGGGCAGTTCTCTTTACTCAGCCAACTGAAACAAGTGATAATCTCTTCCAAAAACACCCTCACAGACACACCCTTAAATGATGTTTTATCAGCTATCTGAGCATCCCTTGTCCAGTTCAGTTAGCAGCCTAGGAAGAGAAGACCTAGGAATAAATCTTCAGAAAATTCAATATTAATTGTTTTGTGTGGAAAAACACAAGCTTGCAAAGGGGACAGAGTACAAGTGGCCACAGAGATGTGAGAAAATGAAGTGTTATGTCACGGAGCCTGTGGTAGACTTGGTAATGATCCCCAACGTTGTTCATGTCTTATCCCTGGAACCTATAAATACTACCTGATAGGAAAATGGGACTTTGTAGCTGTGTTCAGATTAAGAATCTTGAGATGGAGAGCTTAGCCTGAATTATCTAATAGGCACTAAATGTAATCTCAAGTGTCCTTATAAAAGGAGGCAGGATAAAACTTGGCTACAGAATAAGAAGGCAGACACTGCATGGCTGGCTTTGAAGATGGAAAAAGGGACCATGAATGAAAGAATGCAGGCAGCCTCTAAAAGCTCAAAAAAAAAAAAAGGCAAAGAAGTATTCTTTTCTAGAGTTAACACTTTAACTTTGGCTCAGTGAAACTGATTTCGGTTTTCTGACCTCCAGAAGTACGAGAATGCATATGTAATATGTATTTTTTAAAGGTTTGTGTGCTGAGTACGTTTTTTTAAAAATACTCACCTGAGGATATGTTTTTTATTGATTTTTTTTAGAGAAAGAGGAAGGGAGGGAGAGAGAGAAAAACATCAGTCTAGGAGAAAACATCAATTGGTTGCCACCTGTATGGTTCCTGCTCCCCTACTGGAGATTGAACCAGAATCTGGGTATGTGGCTCCACTGGGAATGGAACCCACAACCTTTTAGTGTATGGGACGACACTCCAACCAACTGAGCCACCC
The DNA here is from genome assembly GCF_014108235.1 of Myotis myotis. NCBI lineage: Eukaryota > Metazoa > Chordata > Mammalia > Chiroptera > Vespertilionidae > Myotis > Myotis myotis. The sequence goes on along the minus strand of NW_023416346.1, from coordinate 3,310,316 downwards.
AGCCAGGGCTGTGTTGATTTAAGCCCCCAGTTGGTGTTCGTTTATTCCTCAGGCAATGGGAAACTAATACAGAGCCCAGTAAGTCCATTATTTTTGTATTGAACTACTAGATATAATTACGTGTGAAGATTTTCTTTTCTTTTAAAATTCAGGGGGCATCCACCATGATTGATTATACCCACCTCTAATATCTCTTAGGCTATGCAGGGGTATAATAGCAATTGTTCAGACCAAAGATGGGAGAGAGAGAGAGGCATAAATGGTTGTTAAAGGTCTCTTTCTTAGTGTTCACAGCTACAGAGAAGAGAAAGCTATTGACAGCTATTAGACGGATTTCACACTTCATTGGAAAACCATAAAAAACAATTACCAGGTCTTTGGCACAGACTTTTCAAGAGGAGCTTCAAAATATTGCTCATAGAATTGCTAAGACAGGCATAAAACTGGAAACTCATTGCTTTTTTTGTCTTTATACTTGGATTTTGACAGTAAGACTTCCAAAGACTAGGCAAACTGAGAGAAAATTGAGGGATGGGTGTTAATTGGAAAGCATATTTTCCTCTGGGGCTGAATTACTGCCAAAAAATGGTGGCAGTTAATAAGTAGAGCTACTGTGTTAATACGGTTTGATGAAGAAGAGAATATTGAACATGAATATGGGAAAGGATGAGCCAGGTAAAGATGTCAATATACACTTGGATTTATAGGAGACTCCCATGCTCCCTGGACAGTGAATAAAACAACCTATATTGTTCACTAGTAGGTTAGCTCCATAAAATGGGACGAAATCAATAGAAACTTGGATCAGGTTCCCGAGATGACTCAATATTTTTCTCAATTAACAATTATATTCCAAGTGTGGACTTACCATAAAAAATATAAGTTTTGGCAACCTATATTTGTAATAAAAATTCCAATTTAAATATCTTTTAACTGTTCTTCCTGTATATATCAGCTGGAATTTAGTTCTTAATCATAGCCGGTGAGAGCCTATGTGAGTGTACACATGCTGTGTGTGCTGGTCTTCTCCATCTGTGGATTAATGAGAAGGTTAATTTCAGGTTAATTATATAGGGTGTGGGAGATGAGCAAGCTTTCTCAGGAGCTGATTCAGCAAAATCCCAAGAATCTAAAAAACCAAAACAAAGAAGCAGGGAAATGTGAACAGGGAGCTTCTCTGGTTTTCCTTCCAGTTTGTGCAAGCCCTAGAATTGAATTTTGGAGGCCCTGGGCCAGTTTTAAAATGAAGATGAGAGTTCTTTCCAAGGCTCTTGAGATAAAATGTGGCAGCTATACCTGGAGGCTAGACAATTAATCTAATTATAGAATAACTAGAGGCCTGGTGCACAAAATTTCTGTAGTTGGGGGGGTGGGCACTCAACCTGGCCTGCTCCCTCTCACAGTCCAGGAGCATTGGGGGATGTCTGACTGTCAGCTTAGGACATCCCCTGACTGAAGGCTTAGTCCCTCTCCCCAAGCAGAACGAGCCTAAGCCAGCAGTCAGACATCCTTACCGCTGCTGCGGAGGTGGGAGAGGCTCCCACTACCGCTGCTGTGCTTGCTAGCCATGAGCCCGGCTTCTGGCTGAGCGGTGCTCCCCTGTGGGAGCACACTGACTACTAGGGGAAAGCTCATGCATTGAGTGTCTTCCCCCTGGTGGTCAGTGCACATCATAGTGACTGGTTGTTCTGCAATTGGGCCGAAATCGGCTCTCCAACATCCCCCGAGGGGTCCCATATTGCGAGAGGGCACAGGCCAGGCTGAGGGACTCCAGTGGTGCACAATTGGGGCCATGGAGGGATGCGGGAGGTTGGCCAGCTGGGGAGGGACCATAGGAGGGCTCCAGGGCATGTCCGGCCTGTCTCGCTCAGTCCCACTTGGCCGCACCCCAGCAGCAAGCTAACCTACTGGGCAACTGTCTGCCCCCTGGTGGTCAGTGCACATCATAGTGAGTGGTCAAATGGCCTTAGCATATCATTAGCATATTACACTTTGATTGATTGAACAGCCGACTGGATGATTGGACACTTAGCATATTAGGCTTTTATTATATAGGATCTGAACTGTTCATCAAATGAAGTTCCCAGCAACTCCAATTCCTTCATGCTCTTTGAAACTCAGGGTAGTTGGATAGTCAAATATTCATTTGGTACAGAAGAAACTACATCTAATAAAGGTTTTGGCTTTTCTTCCACAGGACTACAAAATGCTGTGCTGCTACACACAACAGTCATCATGTTTTAGTCTCTTGAAGTATACAAATTAGCTTAGCAAACTAAATCATCTATAAGGAAGGTCAGTGGGTGATAGCATGGAAATAAAGTCCAATATAAAATAAGCTACAGACAATACTATGCTACAATGTAGTCTCTCATATCTCAAAGATCCAAATGCTTGTTTTGTGACTTTGAATCTTGACAACAGGGCTACTTATTTATTTATGCCTATTTAATTCTGAGGACAGATGCTTCGAATGAGAAGATACCAATGACGTATAGGCCATTGACCTTAACACTCTGCAAATACCAAAGAAGCAATTCATTAGAATATGATATATAAAATCATTTTTCCACAGAAGCCAAAAATGAGCATCCTGGGTCTCACCAACACTTGGTGTTGTTTTCTTCTATCCTGTGAAGCACAGCTCAGAACATGGGTTGGCCTTCATTTTTTCTTTACTTGCTGGGTATCCTAATATATAAAAACCTAGGATCTGTAACGACCGAAGGCTCAACCAACCGGAAGTCAGTCCTACAGTCAGTGCTAGGTTGCATGGCGACCCAGCACTGACTGCCAAGGGGGCTGCAGATCAGGCCCGGAGAGAGGCCCGAAGAGAGAGGCAGCGTCTGATCCACAGCCTCCGTGGCAGCTGTTGATCAGCCGTTGCCTATCTCTTTCTCTCTGGGCTTTGCCAGCAGCCACGCCTCTGTTTCTCTCCGGGCCTCTGCAGGGGCTGCTGACCAGCCCCGCCTCTCTGATCAGGTGGGGATATAAGCCCGGAGACACTGACTGGCATAGAAACTGACCAATCAGAACCTAATCTGGGTGAACTGCAAAGAACCAATGGCTGCCTAGAAGGCAGAGCTTTTGATGCTGACTGGCATAGAAACTGGCCAATCAGAACCTAATCTGGGTGAACTGTGACGACAGAGCCTAAGGTGGGGGCTGAGGAGGGGTTTTAAGGGCAACAGCTGTTTGGTGTAAGGTGTAAGAAAGCAGTTCAATTTTTTAATGACTGGTTTGGCAGTACAGTGCATATGGCTGGTTATCAATCCAGATATAGGAATTATGTATTTTTGTCTGCCAAGAGCATCTCCTCCTGCTGAAAAAGGCTCCCCCACCCATTTAAGCAAACCTATCCAATATAATCTATCTATACTACTAAAAGGGTAATATGCTAATTAGACCAGGTAGACCGGCCATCTTCTGGACATCCAACTTCCTTCTGGACAAAGCCATGGTAGTGGGGGCCAAGGCAGAGAGAGCAATTGGGGGCGAGATCATGCCTGCAGGGGAGGGCAGTTAGGGGCAATCAGGCAGGCAGAGGCAGTTAGGGGCAATCAGGCCAGCAGTGGAGAGCAGTTGGGGTGAGATAAGGCTGGCAGGGGAGGGCATCTTGGGGTGAGATCAGGCCAACAAGGGAGGGGTCTTGGGGACAAAATCAGGCAGGCAGGGGAGTGCAGTTGGGGTCAACCAGACCAGCATGGGAGGGCAGTTGGGGGAAACATCAGACCAGCCGGGGAGGGCAGTTGGGGGTGAGATTAGGCTGGCAGAGGAGGTCAGTTGGGAGTGGTTAGGAGCCAGCGGTCCCAGATTGTGAGAGGGATTGGGCCTAAACTGGCAGTCGGACATCCCCCAACGGGTCCCCGATTAAAGAGGGTGCAGGCTGAACTGAGACAATCCCCCCATCCAGGAATTTTGTGCACCAGGCCACTAGCCTACTAACATTTGACTGTGATAGAGATGTGAATGTTAGTTGGATGCTATGTAAATTAGCATTTGTTGCTTTGAAATTAGATTTTAACATGCACACAAATAAAATAGAAAATCATCCTCATCTCTAGCCTCTATCCAAAAAATAGAATGAGCTCATAAAATTTTAAAACTTTACTCTCATATTTATATGTTACTGTATTTTAGCTCCCTCATGTTTTAAACACACCAAAGCTAGTCTTTTTTCTCTCTTAACATTCTAAAATGGTTTAGAAGTCCTAGCATGCTTACCAATTTCATTGCTCACCATTGTATTTTGTATCGTAGGTATTCTTTTTGCATTATTACTAGAGCATTGCCTTTTATTGTTTCAGCAATGTTATGTGAATAGTGAAGTTTCCTAGTTCTCACATAACTCTAATGCCTTCATCTAACATAGAATTCTAGTGTAACAAATGTTCCCGCAATACTTTGGAAATGCTATTCTTCTGTCATAACTGGCCAATAGATTGCTGTAGATCTTTCTAGGTAAGCCAGTGAAGGCAAACCTATGACACGCGTGTCAGAGGTGACACGCAAACTCATTTTTTGGTTGATTTTTCTTTGTTAAATGGCATTTAAATATATAAAATAAATATCAAAAATATAAGTCTTTGTTTTACTATGGCTGCAAATATCAAAAAATTTCTATATGTGACACAGCACCAGAGTTAAGTTAAGGTTTTTCAAAATGCTGACACACTGAGCTCAAAAGGTTCGCCATCACTGAAGTAAGCTCTCTTTTGTCCTTGACCGCTTTGAAATTTTTTTCTTTGTCTTTGTTTTTCTACATTTGTATTACAATGTATCTAGGTATTGGTTTTTTAAAAATTCTGCCTGGGACTAAGCATGCAATTTAAATTTTTATTTCCTCCTTGATGCAACTAATAAAGCTTTTTCCCTTAATTACCAGCAGATACTTTTTTCTAATTACATTTTTAGTGTCTAGAATTAGTGCACTGGAACAAGACAATGCTTCTTGTTTGTTTGTTTTTTCCCTTTTGGAGTTGATTGAACTTTTTGTCTTGTTTTTCTTCATAAACCACTACATGTCATTTTTTTCATGGTTGTTTAATAAACAGTGGTTCTCAACCTTCTGGCCCTTTAAATATAGTTCCTCATGTTGTGACCCAACCATAAAATTATTTTCGTTGCGACTTCATAACTGTAACGTTGCTACTGTGATGAATCGTCATGGAAATATCTGATATGCAGGATGGCCTTAGGCGACCCCTGTGAAAGGGTCGTTCGACCACCAAAGGGGTCGCGACCCACAGGTTGAAAACCGCTGGTTTAATAGATAATTAGAAAACAGGTGGGGCATAATTAAATTGGATAACTTGAAGAGACTTTAACAAACGGATAGTTTACAATGGTATAGACTACATGGAGGGAAAGCTCAAAGGATAGATCAGTAACTGACATATTTGTGTGTGTGTGTGGGGGGGGGGTGCCATTATCACATATAGACCTGAAGGTAAAGGAAAAGGGGTGGTTACAGTACTTGAGATAGAGAGAAAATGTAAAAAGGGCCACCTAATAAGAGCTTCAGTAGAAGGATAGCTAACCTGCAGCAACTCACCAGGGAGGGAGATATTGAAATAAATACTTTGATCTCATTCTCCTTTCATCCTCTGTTCTAATACTAGTGCTCCCCATTGACTGAACATAATCTGAAGCCAGAGACAAGAGGAAGAGGACCCAGGGATGTATTTGATATAGTCCACAGAAGAGTTCAGTTTTCCAGGGCACTGGAGCAAGATAGAAGAGGGTAGAATCTGCATCTGGAGGAACATATTGCAGATCCAGCAGCACAGGACTTTTATAGCCTTCCTCATTTTTTAACAAATGATTTTCCTTGCACATTGAGAATATATTTGAACTTCCGCTCTAATAGTGAGTTTCCAGTTATGATTATGTTCTATAGTTTTGGTTAAAACTAGTTTCTGCAACGTGGTCCACCATTACGTTTACATAGTGCTTTTCTCTGCTTAATGATACAATTTTGTCCCTAAGTTTCATTTAATATTAAGATCATGAACGCTCTTCCTTTCCTTTTGGTTTGTATATGTGTAGGACAGGCATATCTCAGAGATATTGCAAGTTCAGTTGCAGACCACCACAACAAAGGCAATATTGCACTAAAGCAAGTTGCACATATTTTTAATTTCCCAGTGCATATAAAAACTTATGTTTATACTATATTGTAGTATATGAAGTCAGCAATAGCATTATGTCAGAAAAAAACAATTTACATACCTTAATTAAAAATTCTTTATCATTAAAATACTTTATTGCTGGTGGGAATGTAGATGGTACAACCACTATGGAAAGCAATCTGTGATTCCTCAAAAAATTAATAACAGAGCTACCATACAAACCCAGCAAAACCTCTCCTAGGTATATACCTGAAAATCTAGAAATGATGCATTCGCAAAGATATATGCACCCCTATGTTCATTGCAGCATTATTCATGGTGGCTAAGACCTGGTAACAATCAAAGTGCCCTACAATAGAGGACATATAATAAAGAAGATGTGGTACACAATGGAATACTACTCAGCCATAAACAAGGATGCCTTTTGCAACAACATAGATGGACCTTGCGAACATTATGCTAAGAGAAATAAGTCAATCAGAAAAAGCTAAGAAGTATATGATTTCACTCATATGTGGGATATAGAACTGAAACTCATGAACACAAACAGCAGTGTGTTGGTTGCCAGAGGGAAGGGGTGGAGGGAGAAGGTGGTCCTAATATGTGTTGACAGGAGAAGATTTGACTTTGGGTGGTAGGTACATTGTGCTATATACAGATTTGTAACTTGGAAACCCACACCTGAAACCTATACGTTCATGTTGACCAATATCACTTCAATAAATTTAATTTTTTAAAAAGCGAAAAAAAGATATCAAGTAAATGTCACAAAATGTTAACAAAAAATGATGAATACTTTTTTAAAAAAATATGTTTTTATTGATTTCAGAGAGGAAGGGAGAGGGATAGAGAGAGAGAATCATTTATTGGTTGTCTCCTGCATGCCCCCCACTGGGGATCGAGCCCACAACCAGGGCATGTGCCCTGACCGGGAATCAAACCATGACGTTTTGATTTGGGGGATGATGCGCAACCACCGAGCCACACTGGCTGGGCCATTTGTTTATCTTTATTGGATCCTTTATTATTTCTTGTACAACAGTTTGGCTATAGATGAATTCCCTTAGCTTTTGCTTCTCTGGTAAAGTCTTAATTTCTCTTTCTTTTTGAAGAATAGTTTTGCCATGTATAAAATTCTTGGTTGATAGGTCTTTTCCCCACATTGAATATGTTATACTAATTACTTCTGAACTCCCTGGTTTTTGGTGCTAAATCAGCTGTTATTCCTATTAAGGATCCCTTGTATGTGATGAGTCACTTCTTTCTTGCTGCTTTCTAGATTCTCTGTCTTTGGCTTTTGTCAGTTTGATTATGATGCATCTTAGTGTGGACATCTTTGTGTTTTCCTAGTTGGAGTTTGCTGAGCCTCTTTGTTCAGTATAGTGATGTTTTCTCATCAAATTTGTAAACATTTGGCTATTATGTCTTCAAATACTTTTTCTGTCCTCTCCTTCTGAGACTGCTATTATGTATATGTTGGTGTGATTGATGGTTTCCTCAGGTCACTGAGGCTCTGTTTATTTTTCTTTATTATTTTTTCTTTCTAGACCTCAGACAGAATAATATCAATTGACCTATTTCCAAGTTCACTGATTCTTTCTTCTGCCTGCTCAGATCTGATGTTGAGCCACTCTAATGAATTTTTCATTTCAGTGATTTTACACTTCAACTCCAGGATTTCTATTTTGTTCCTTCCTAAAATTTCTACCTTTTAATCAATAATCTCTATATGATGAGACATCATTTCTATACTTTCATTTAGTTCTTTATACATGGTTTTCTTAAGCTCTTTGAACATATTTAAAATAGCTCATTTAGAGTCATTATCTAGTAAGTCAAATATTTGGGCTTCCTCAAAAGTATTTTCTATGGATTGATTGTTTTTCTTGTGTAATGTTCTGGGTCATGTTTTCTTGTCTTTTTGCATGTCTTATAATTTATTTTTGTTAAAAACTGGACATTTAAAATAATATAATGTGGTAATTTTGAAAGTCAGATTTACCCTTCACTATGGTTTGTTATTTTCTTTTAGTTTTTGTATTTTGTTTGTTTGTTTTTGTTTTTTGATTTTTTAGTGAATTTTCTGAACTAATTCTGCAATCTGTGTCTTTGTCAATATGTGGCCATTGAAGTCTCTACTTGGTTACCTGAATAGTCAGCTAATATTTGGACAGAGATTTTCTTAAATGCCTGTGACCAGTAAATCTCTCCATCTTTGCTGAGGATCTCTGTGTATGTTTCAGGGTATGCCTTCAACACTTACCAGGCAGTTTAAAACTTTGCGTTAGCTTTCTTCACTTTCTACTTGCATAGCATCTCAAGGTCAGCCAGAGTAGACCCTCCTCAGATCCTTTCTGTCCATGTGCACAACCCTAGGTATGCAAACAGGCTTAGGTATTTGCCTGAACTTATAGATTTGTATCAGAGTTTTGAAAGCCCTTACAGAATTTCATTCTCCAGCTTTTGCTTTTAAGTGTTCTTGTTAGTCTATTGTTTGCCTCAATCTTATCCACTGCCTCAGGCAGCCATGAAGTTCAGTGATGGTCTGTAATTGCTTTTTGATAAATGTCTTTGGGGGATAAGGCTTTTCACAGTGGGCAAGCTCCAAGTCAGGTAAGACACGGACAGCTTGCAAATATGGTTTTCTAGGGAACCACCAGGCACTTCACTAATTGACAATTTGGAGGACTCATACTTTGAAAGAGCTGCAGCCATGCTTTACTCTCTCCTGTAGCTGCCGATCTTCTTTTATGAATGGATGAAAATTTATTAGCTTATCAGAAAACCACAATTCTCCATCCACACATACAATAAATCAATCCTGGATGGATTGCCAATCTGAATTTTAAAGCTATATGATTTTTTTCATTTATTTTTATTGTTGGCAGTATTACAGATGTTCCCCATCTCCCACCTTTTTTTATCATCAATGTGAGTTATTATTTTTGAAGGTCATCATGCTTCTGGAAAGCAGAGAATGAGACCAGAACAAGCTAAATGCCTCAAAATGTGCTGTTCTTACAAAGATTCACCAGCTGTTTTTCTTGAAGAAACATCCCCAGGACATTGCAATCCTTCAGTAATTATACTCTTCAACTCCAGAATTTCTACTTCGTTCCTTCCTAAAATTTCTACCTTTTAATCAATATTCTCTGTATGATGAGACATCATTTCTATACTTTCGTTTAGTTCTTTAGACATGGTTTCCTTTCGCTCTTTGAAATAGCTCATTTAGAGTCATTACCTAGTAAGTCAAATATTTGGGCTTCCTCAAAAATATGTTTTATGGATTGGTTGTTTTTCCTGTGTAATGTTTTGTTAATTTCCAGAGTTCTGAAAAGCCGATTCTGATCATTTCTCAAGATTTTTCATTGCTTTTATGGAGAAGAAAAATTTGGGAGGCTTTACTTTGCCATTTTCATTTTAAAACTGTAAGTTTACATAATACCCTTAATCTTCCATTTCTTAACCAGTATCTGTTATCTGAGCAATGATAAACTTAGAAAATTCTTTCATCCTTTTCATTTCCTTTCTTTACTTTTACCACTCAGTTTTAGCTAATTATATTATATTTTTGTTTACCAATTATGTTTAAATATGCTTATGCTTCTGTGACTTCATTTGCAACTTTAAATTATCTCCTTGGACTCCTAGCAATTACAGATGAAGCAATTAGATATGTGCAATACTTTATTTTCTTTCTCCTTCCGCAATCAATTTTGGCTAGTTATATTGTCTTAATCTGTGTTCCCTCAGAGGCAAACAATGAAACTGTGACTGAAGCGTAGCTTCTTTATTTGTGAAGGGCAAGAAATACCGGTAGAAAAGTAAGAAACTGAAAAGAAAAGACAAAGCAACAAATAAAAGGAGCATTATGCTAGCTATTTCTGTGGGTGACTGAACCTTAATGTTGTGAAAAATTTCTGGGCAAGATTGTAATACACATAACTCAGAGTTGTCTCTCCAAGGATCAAGGGATCTGAAGTATTTATTCACCAACTCCCATCAATTTTTTGTTGAGGGCTTCTCCTTGGGAGATTTTAACTCCTTGCTACTTCTTTTATGCTGCCTTCAGGAAAAATACACATATCAGGTAGAACAAGTTGAAGTGATAAAGCTGCAGTGATATGGATGTGGCACTGAAAGAATCTCCTTCATATTATATTCTTTCTCCATTATTATTTTATGTATTTTTTTACATTGTATTTTGTGCTTTCTTCCCCACATGTGTGGCTCAATTGGTTGGAACATCATCTCATGCACTAGAAGGTCGCAGGTTTGATTCGCAGTCAGGATTATGCCATTGTAATTAACCCAGTTATTAATTTACTAGAGGCCCGGTGCATGGGATTCATGCATTGGTCGGGGGCGTGGCCTGTTGGGATCAGCCTGCTGTGGGAGAGCCACTCATCCCGGTCAGCTGAGCAGTGCTTCCACTGTGGGAGCGCACTGACCACCAGGGGGCAGCTCCTGCGTTGAGCGTCTGCCCCCTGGTGATCAGTGTGCATCATAGCAACTGGTTGACTGGTTGTTCTGCCAGTCAGTCACTGGGCTTTTATTATATAGAATTAACAGGAAAGGATCAAAGGGAAGTCCAGATAATATAGGCATGCCATTTGTACAATTTTGCCAGAAAGCTGAAGTTTAACACTCTCCAGGTCTGTTCCACACAGATCCTGGATGAAGGGACTGGACAAAGAAAGACTAGATGGGTGCCCAGTAAGGTCAGAATGACATAGGAAAGGTGATTATTGATTAGTCACACTGGGAGCAGGTCATTGCCCAGAGCAGGCGTGGCCACTAAAAGGGTGTGAAATCTGAGCTCCTGAACAAAGGGAGTTCTCTCATTCAACCTCTTTGCTCTCTTGGGACTCTTGTTGCAGGAGGCATGCTCCCCTACATTTGCCCACATGGTCATGTGGACCCCCAAACACACTGGCCTAATGGACTGGAACAAGCCTGATGCTCTGCAGGACCCACTCCACCATGGAATGGGAACTCTGGACACTGACTTTGCTTCTCGCTCTGCTGAATCCCTAGCTGCACGTTGTCCAGGACTGATTTAAGGGAAATGGGACTTTGCAAACCAAGGGATATAACTCTACGCAAATAAAAGTTACTCATTCTCCTGTGCGAGTCTTAGAAAAAAATTTTTTTTTCTCAGAAACAGATCCAGAGACAGAGAAACATTGATCAGATGCTCAAACCTCAGAGGGAAGGTAGGGTAGGGAGGGGGTAAGGAGGGGAGATCAACCAAAGGACTTGTATGTATGTATATATAGTAAGCATAACCAATGGTTACAGACACCGGGGTGGGGGGAAGGCATGAACGGGAGTGGGTGGGGGGACAATGGGGGGATAAGGACACATATGTAATACCTTAATCAATAAAGGAAAAAAAGATATCGGAAAAACCACTCCCACTAACAATGGAGAAATTCCACCTGTGCAATTCTCCAATAAAAGGGCACATGCCTAGGATGCGGGTTTGTTCCCCATCTTGTGGGTTCAATCCCTGGTTAGGGTGCATACAGAAGATAATTGATCAATGTATCTCTCTCACATCAATGTTTCTCTGTCTCTTTCCCTTCTCTTTCTAAAAATCAATTAAAATATCTTTAAAATATTAAAGATTCCTTGTCTTTATTGTCTTAAATTTGTTCTCCATTCGTTTTCTCAGGGTGTGCCCATGGCAATGATTTTCCCTCAGTTCTTGCATATTCAAAACTATTTGTTTTTATTCTTTTGTACTTTAAGCATAATTTGATTGAACAGAATAATTTTGGCTCACATTGCTATACATTCATGTAGATTGTGATACCTTGTTGTGGCAGCCCTGAAAGGCAGCCACAGCCTTACCTCATTGGTTCCAAATGAGGCTTTGAAGTTAATTTATTTACTTTCTCTTTTGTAGAGTATGCAGACAACATCTACACTGTGTATTATACAAGATTGAGATTCTAATTGTTCTTGGGTAACTTTTACATGCAGCCCCACGTAGATGACTAGATTCCTTGCAACTTTTCAAGGCTGTGGGGTAGAAAGTATAGAATGCACACACACACAATGTGCACAAACATACAAAATCCAACACAATATCCTCTCTTATCTATAGGATGGCCTTTTACTATTGTTACCACCTCTATAGCTATGCTTTCACAAGCTCTTAAGAACACATTTAATAAAATTAATAAATATAGAAGATAAGAGAAATTAAAGTTGAAGTGTAAGGAAAAAGTTTAAGAAAATATTACTAATGTTGAAACTATAAAATAAGAACTAGAAGAGAAAATAAATGTAATTAAAATAGAATAAATTTTTAAAGAGAGATGATTCTAATAAAGATTAATGTTAAGACTACTAAAAAAGGAAAAATGTACAGATTTAAAACAAAAGCCTAAAACTAGTCTCATAAACACTAATCAGAAAGAATATATGCATTCCTATGTTCATAGCAATGTTATTTACAACTAGTGGCCCAGTGAAAAAAATTTGTGCACGGGAGGGGGGTTCCCTCAGCCAAGCTTGCACCCTCTCCAATCAGGGATCCCTTGGGAGATGTCTGACTGCCAGTTTAGGCCTGATCCCTGTGGGACAGGGACATCCCTCTCGCAATCTGGGACCACTGGCTCCTAACTGCTCACCTGCCTGCCTGCCTGATTGCCCCTAACTGCCCTCCCCTGCTGGCCTGGTCACCCCCAACTGCCCTCTCCTGCCAGCCTGATCTCACCCCCAACTGCCCTCCCCTGCTGGCCTGATCTTGCCCCCAACTGACCTGCCCTGCTTGCCTGATCTTGCCCCCAATTGCCCTCCCCTGCCAGACAATTGCCATTAATTCCCTGCCGGCCTGATTTCGCCCCCAACTGCCCTCCCCGCTGGCCTGATCACCCCTAACTGCCTCTGCCTCAGCCCCCACCACCATGGCTTGTCCAGAAGGAAATTGGGCATCTGGCAGATGGCCAGTAGACCTGGTCTAATTACCATATTACCCTTTTATTAGTATAGATAGATTATATAGGATAGGATTGCTTAAATGGGGGGGGGGAAGCCTTTTTCAGCAGGAGGAGATGCTCTTGGCAGACAAAAGTACATAATCCCTATATCTGGACTGATAGCCAGCCATATGCACTATACTGCCAAATTGGTCATTAAAAAATTGAACCTCTCTCTTACACCTTACACCAAACAGCTGTTGCCCTTAAAACCCCTCCTCAGCCTCCACCTTAGGTTCTGCCTTGGCAGTTCATCCAGATTAGGTTCTGATTGGTTAGTTTCTATGCCAATCAGCATCAAAAGCTCTGCCTCCTAGGCAGCCATTGGCTCCTTGCAGTTCACCCAGATTTGGTTCTGATTGGTCAGTTTCTATGCCAGTCAGTGTTAAAAGCTCTGCCTCCTTGGCAGCCATTGGCTCCTCACAGTTCACCCAGATTTGGGTCTGATTGGTCGGTTTCTATGTCAGTCAGCGTCTCCTGGTCTAACTCCAGGACTGATCAGAGAGACAGGGCTGATCACCAGCCGTCCCAGGCTGCTGGCGATCAGGCTGAACTGCTGACTTCTCGGAGAGAGAGAGAGGGGCTCAGCTGCTGGCGAGACCTGGAGAGAGAGAGAGGCAAGGGCTGATCAGCAGCCTCTCTCTCTCTTTGGGCCTCACCAGCAGCCTGGGAAGCTGCTGATTAGGCCTGCCTCTATCTTCAAGAGGTCAGCAGTTCAGCCCGCTCGCCAGTCCCCTCCCACCAGAGACTGCTGTGCACGTAGCCTGGTGTTTGGTCAATCCTTCAGTCATTTTGGACATTACAGACCCTGGCTCTTTATAGATATAGATAGCTGAGATTTTGAAACAGCCCAAGGCCCATCAATTGATGAATGGATACAAAAGCTGTGGTACATTTACACAATGGAATACTACTTGGACATAAAAATGAAAGAAATCTTACCTTTTGTGACAGCATGGATAAACTGGGAGAGTATTATGCTGAGTGAAATAAGACAGTCAGAGAAAGACAAGTACCATATGCCTTCAGTCATATGTGGAATCTAATGAACAAAATACTAACAAACAAAATAAAAATAGACTCATAGAGAACAGACTGATTGTTTTCAGAGAGGAGATGGGTAGGAGGGCTGGGTTGAAAAAGTGAAGGGATTAAACAAAGAAAAAAATCTCAGACACAGACAAGAGTATGGCAATTACCAGAGGAAAAGGGGGGTGGGGGAGGTAGAAGAGGGTAAGGGGGATAAATGGTGATGGAAGGAGACTTGACTTGGGGTGGTGAACACACAATACAATATACACATGATGTGTTATAGGATTGTACACCTAAAAGTTATATAATTTTACTAAGCATTGTAACCCCAATAAGTTCAATAATTTTTAAAATTTCAAACCAAACAAAGAAGAGAAGTATCTGTCCCAGCAAATCTTTTGCGATCCGCACCCCTGACACATCACACACACCACACCCACACCACACATCACAACACCGCACTCCCTCTCCCCTCCCCTCCCTTCTATTCTATTCTATTCTATTCTATTCTATTCTATTCTATTCTATTCTATCCTATTCTTCTATTCTATTCTATTCTATTCTATTCTATTCTATTCTATTCTATTCTATCCTATTCTTCTATTCTATTCTATTCTATTCTATTCTATTCTCTCTCTTTACAGTGCTGCCTCCTCTTCAGCATATCCTAGTGAAGTACTGGGAAGGACCAATGTTTAATCACTGGGAACTTGTTAAGTTTTCTTCTGACCATGCTGGAGGGGAAAACAAAACTTTAATTAATACTTTTGTAGAAATACCCTCCTACCCTTCTCCATGGATATTTATTTTGTTAATCCATATTTTAGAGTATGAGAGCTCTGTGACAACCATACATTCTGTACAACTTCCTTCCCTTCAGTCAGTCCTAAACAAATTTAAGCCATAAATACTTCACTGCATCCTGGTGTCAAATCTACACTGATCCACCATCTTATGGCTGTGACGATGTCAGAGTCACTTAGATGTCATGAGAACTATTTATAATAAGAAAATACTCAATACATAATTATATTTCTTATATTTCATTTGACATGCCTTTTTTTGAAAAGGGACCTCAGCAACGAATGCTAATTTCTCCTCTTGCTTAAGCTGCTGCTACACCAACCAATCACAGAACAGAAAGACTGGTCTAGCTTTAAAAAGTCCTGAGTGTTAGATTGCTGCAAAATAACCTCGAATGCATCATACTAGCCTGAATTCATGGACTTGTGCAGTCTCCTGTAACACTGAATGAAGGTTGGCCTAAACATTTCTTAGGCCAATAGAACATGACAGAAATGATGCTCTGGACTAAGGCCCTATGGGGTCTTATAGCTTCTTATTTTGCTCTCTTGGAAACCTAATACAATCATGCAGCAGCAAGTCTGAGATGAAAAACCACATGGAGAGAGAGAGGCCTGGCCCTCCCAGCTTTTAAAAACAGAACTCAGATCTCACCAGCCCTATCAGCTCAATATAGCTACATAAGTGTTTCCAGGCAAAATTAACACAAGAACCACCCAACCAACCCATGGACTAATGAAAAGTAATGATTTGTTGTTTCGAGCTATTACATACTGGAATGGTTTGTTACGCAGCAGTAGATAACTGACGCAGTTATTTTCTGGGAGGGTTTCAGGTGTTTTGAGCTGGCTTCCGTAACATGGGTGAACTAAATGCATTCCTACTCACAGAATTCTGCATGGGTCTATAGTTACAACAAAAGTTGGTACCAAGTTTTTCATTTGAGCCTGCAAGGCAACGTTTTACAGTGATGAATGGTTCTCAGTTCCAGTTATATTAGTATGTACAGAGTCTGAAAGTGCAGCAGAAGACATTAACTGCTTCTTTTGAAATATGTTTTTGTTGATTTCAGAGAGGAAGGGAGAGGGAGAGAGAGATATAGAAACATGAATAATGAGAGAGAATCATCGATCGGCTGCCTCCTACATGCCCCACACTGGGAATCAAGCCCGCAACCCAGGCCTGTGCCCTGACCAGGAATCAAACCGTGACCTTCTGATTCATAGGTCAATGCTCAACCACTGAGCCACACAGGCTGGGCATGACCTGTGTTTTTAGGAGCAGCTGGCAAGATGCCTAGTGACAAAAAGAGAATACAAACTCTTCTGCAACTCTAAGTAACTCTATCCATATTTGATTATTTCCTTGGCAATATCCCAGCTGTGCTCCAGTATCTCTGCAGCTTATGTCTGGGTTCAAATGGAAAGTATTCCTTATTTCTCTTCTTTATCATTTTCTTATCCAAGTTGCTTGGTTTTCCTGCCCAATTGATCATTGACAACACCTCAGGTGAAGTACTTCTTGCTTAGGGTGTTATTTGTACTATTTATCACACTGAAAGTTAGTGAGAAAAGCCTCATTTGAGAAACAAAGCCACTGAAATGAGAGCCTCACCATGTAAAGAAATAGAAGAGTCTCATGGAAGAGCATATAGAATCTGGAGCCAGATTGCTTGGTTTTGAATCCTAGGTCTTTGAATTTTTCCTGACCTTCGATAGATTACTTACCAGTTCTTTGCTTTATCTGTCAGATGGGTATAATAATAGTCAGACATACCTGAGAGATGTTAAAAGGGTAATGTAAACTTGGCACTTAGTTTCTATAAAAATTTGGCTGTTGGTATTATTTTTATCATTATGAAAGAAGCACTGGATATAATAGACAGAGGACAAGGGCTTTAAATCCATATTTTTGACAAACTAAACACTTGACCTTGGGTAAAGTACTGTCTCTGAGACCTCAGTTTTTTCATCTGTGAAATGAATACTATTGAGGACTCTTTCAAATCTAAAATTCAAGAAATCTATTATCTGTGAAAAGAAAGGCTAACTTTGGCCTCTTAGACGATGACCACTGAGAGTAATAGATTTATTCTCCTTGCCCAGAACTGACCAGAGACATTTTGAAGCACAGTATTGCTTTATACCTAAATCAAAGGCTCATTTTGCTGGGAAATGTAGTTTCAATTGTAAACAAAGCTATGTCTCGCCTGGGATCTGATGAATAATGAAAGATAGAAATTGAGGATTAAATAACCACCCAGATAGGGAGGAGCCAGATACTCAAATACTTTTCACTGGTTTTAGGAGGATTTTCTAAAGGACATTCCAAGATCAAGGAAGCCAGTGCATGCAAGTAGCAGGGAAGGAAGACCGGAAAACCATGTTTGTGACTGGCCAACAGGAAAGATGGAGGAAAGGAGATGAGCTGATGACAGCTGAATCTGCCAAGAAGTGTTTGATCATAGGCTAAAAAAAATGATACTGCTTTTCTTCCTGGAAGTTTTTTCACATTTATCTTCATGCCTCATAGGCAACATTGTAAAATAGACATTTGCATTTAGCCCTTTGTCATCTTGTCATGCTTGTAACCTAAGGTTAGGATAATATTATTGCTATATAACCAAGACCATTATTCTCCATTCCTTCTTTAAATTAACCCCTTCCCCCACCTTGCCCCAAGCTCAGAGATCAGATTCAAGTATTACATATCTATTTTTAGAACTTTTGTTACAAACTAACCCCCCATTTGTAGGATACATGGTTCTTGATAAGCCTCCAATAATATACAAAGCAACCATCAGACACAGACACTCTTATGAAAGGTCTTAAAAGGCCTAGTTTTACCTTACTATAGGACTATTAAAAGTCATATAAGATGCATGCTAGTTTTGACCAGAAAAAAAGTATTACTAAAGAATAGAAATCATCAAAAGAATTGTCTTCTTTCACCATTCTTCTTCTTCTATAACCCAAAACACTCCAAAGCCATTCTTTTGCTAAAAAATGGCAAATGACCACTGGCTATCATCTTCTCCTTTGAGAAATTCTATTAAAATAATAACAAAACTATTGAAACAGGGATGAACCTTTAACATAAAAATGTAGAATTCAGTTCATTATCAGATAAAGGATATCAGCAGGAGTAAGAAGCGATGATAAAAGCAAGAACTACACATGTAATTGTTGGTTACCTCAGTCTCTCCCCAATAAATGCATTTAAAACGAATACAATGTTGTGCATTCCCCACTTTTCAAAATATAAAGAAAGGCCATCCAAGTAAAAGAAATCAAACTATCTGGGCTACATTATGGCATCTATGACTGCACCCCATCTGATAATTTTAGAAGAAGATGAAAACTTAAGAGAAAATCAGTGTTCACAAAGAGATCTGTGGCATTTTTGCATACATGAAACAAGAAGAGGATACAATGGTAAAAGGAATGATCCACGACCAATAAATATGTCTTTGAAATTAAAAATATGATTACTGCAATATCAAGTTTAATAAAAGATTGTTGAGGTTCAGAAATAGCCTGTCAAAGAAAGACAAAGATCACATGATCTCACTTATATATGGAATCTAATGAACAAAATAGATCCAGAGACATGGAACAGACTGATGATTCTCAGAGGGAAGGGGGATGCAGGAAGAAATTTACCAAAGAACTTATATGCATATATTCAGAACCCATGGACACAGACAGCGAAGGGCAGTGAAGGCCTGGGGCAGGGTGGGAGCCAGCTGGACAGGGAAAAAGGAGGGGGAAAATAGGGGGATATCTGTAATATCCTCAACAATGAAATAAATTTAAAAAAATTAAAAGTAGTTACCTTTTCAAGGCTTTATGCTTTGCAAGGCTTGATGTTTTGCAGATGTCCTTAGTATATTGTTATGTAATTTGTACAATTTTCCATTTCATTAGCATGCTATGTATCAATTATCTAATCTAATGATAGACAAACATGGTAATTGACTATACCTTTGCTATGCCTCCCATTGGCTAATCAGCGTGATATGCAAATTAACTGCCAACAAAGATGGCAGCTAATTTGCATACTGCAGGCAGATCCCGCTGTGCCGCCCCAACGCGAGATCCTGGCCTGCCGTGTGCGGGGAGGGGCAGGCAGGGCGGGCAGCAGCGTAATCCGAGCTGCCACCAGCCCCAGTGAGGGATCTGGGCCTGCCTGTCTTGGGCGGGGCAGGCAGCAGCACAATCTGAGCGTCCGCTCGCCCCATTGCAGGATCCAGGTCTGCCATCTATGCCTGAGGGAGACAGGGCAGACACTGGGATTGGGCGTGCCATCTGCCACCCGGGGAGCGGCCCTAAGCCAACAGGTGGTTATCTCCCGAGGGGTCCCAGACTTTGAGAGGGCACAGGTTGGGCTGAGGGGCCCCCCTCCCCTGCCAGTGCACAAATTTTTGTGCACGGGGCTTCTAGTATCTATATAAAGCAGGAAAGTAAACAAAAATAAATTAGGAAAATAAAATTCCCAGAACATTAACCAAAAGACAAAGTGCATGCAATTATGAAAAAATATTAAATACATAGAGAAACAATTTTTAAGTTTCAGAAATATATAAGAAACTACAAAGAAGAAATTTAGTGACTAAATAAGAAACTTCCAAAACCTGAGGAGAGAGATGATTCTTTAATTAGTAGGTCCACCATGTGAGATTTAAAAACATTGTAATATTTGAAAACACTGATTATAAAGAAAACACCTCTAAAACCTTCTAGAGAGATAAAGAAAAAAGTAATTTCCATGGGCATGAGAATCATCTTAACCCTAACATAATCATCCACATTGGATGCCAGAGGAGAATGGAGCAATCTTTTAAAAATACCATTAAGTAGTGATTTCCAAGCAGAATTCTATTTCAGCCAAATTATCATAATACAATCCTAATATATAAAACCCCTGGGACATAACCCCCAGTAATGATGGAGGCTTGACCAACCCAAAGTCAGTCCTGCAGTCAGCACTGTGTTGTGTGGGAACCCAGCACTGACTGCTGAGGGGGATGCTGATCAGGGCCAGAGAGAGGCCTGAAAGAGAGAAGCAGGGACTGATCCCATGCCTCTGTGGGAGGTTTTGATCAACACTTGACTTTCTCTTTCTCTCCCAGTCTGGCCAGCAGCTGCACCTCCATTTTTCTCCAGGGCTCCACAGGAGCTGCTGATCAAACCCGCCTTACTGACCTGGCCCACTTGGTAGGCCCAGTGATGCTGACTGGCATAGAAACCGAACAATAAGAACCAAATCTGGGTGAAGTGTGAAACACCAATGGCTGCCTAGGAGGTGGAGTGTTTTTTTTACCTGACTGGCATAGAAACTGACCAATCAGAACCAAATATGGGTCAACCGTGAGAAGCCAATGGCTGCCTAGGAGGCATAACCTTTGATGCTGTCTGGCATAGTAACTGACCAACAAAAACCAAATTGGGTGAAGTGTGAGGAGCCAATGGCTGCCCAGGATGCAGAGCTTTTGAAGCTGACTGTCATAGAACCTGACCAATCAGAACCAAATCTGGGTCCACTATGAGGAGCCAATGTCTTCCTAGAAGGCAGTGTTTGAAGGTGACTGTCACAGGAACTGATCAATCAGAACCAAATCTGGGTGAAGTGTGAGGAGCCAATGGCTGCCTAGGAGGCAGAGTTTTTGACATTGAGTGGGCTAGAAACCGACCATTCAGAACCAAATCTGGGTGAAGTGTGAGGAGCCAATGGCTGCCTAGGAGGCAGAGTTTTTTTTTTTTTTAGCTGACTGGCATAGAAACTGACCAATCAGAACCAAATCTCGGTCAACTGTGAGATGCCTATGGCTGCCTAGGAGGGAGAGCTTTAGATGCAGACTGGCATAGAAACTGATCTATCGGAACCTAATCTGGGTGAAGTAGGAGGGGCCAATTCCTGGGTAGGAGGCGGTGTTTTTGATGCTGACTGGCATAGAAACAGACTGATCAGAAGAAAATCTGGGTGATGGATGAGGAGCCAATGGCTGCGTTGGAGGCAAAGCTTTTGACACTGACTGGCATAGAAACTGACCAATCAGAACCAAATCTCGGTCAGCTGTGCACAGCCCATGGCTGCTTAGGAGGCGGAGCTTTTAACGCTGACTAGTATATAAAGTGACCAATCTGAACAAAATCTGGGTGGTGTGAGGAGCCAATTGCTGCCTAGGAATCAGAGCTTTTGATACTTACTGGCATAGAAACTGATGAATCCAAACCAAATCTGGGTGAAGTAGTAGGAGCCAATGGCTGCCTAGGAGGCAGAGCTTTTGATGCTGACTGTCATAGCTACTTACCAACCAGAACCAAATCTGAATGAAGTGTGAGGAGCCAATGGATGCCTAGGAGGTGGAGCTTTTGACTCTGGCATAGAACTTACCAATCAGAACAAAATCTGGGTGAAGTAAGAGGAGCCAATTCCTGCCTAGGAGGCAGAACTTTTGATGGTGACTGCCATAGAAACTGACCAATCAGAACCAAATCTTGGTCTGAAGCCAATGGCTGCCTAGGAGGCGGGTCTTTTGACACTGACTGGCATTGAAACCCACCAATCAATACCAAATTGGCAGTTAGGGGAAGGCAGTTGGTGGCCAGATCAGGCAGGCAGGCAGAGGCAGTTGGGGGTGCAATCAGGCCCGCAGGGGAGGGAAGTTTGGGGCAATCAAGCAGGCAGGCAGAGACAGTTAAGGGTGATCAGGTCAGCAGGCAGTTGAGCAGTTAGGAGTCAGCAGTCACAGATTTTGAGAGGGATGTCCAACTGACAGTTTAGGCCTGATCCCCTTGGGTCCCCCAATGGGTCCCCAATTGGAGAGGGTGCAGGCTGGCCTGAGGCAACACCCCCTCCGTGCATGAATTTCATGCACCAGGGCACTAGTAATTAATATTTAGCATAGCATAAACAAGTTTTATAATTTTTTACAAAGCACATAATATGGATAAAGCCAAAATCCTTCTTGTTCACTGCAGCCAATCACAGAATGCCTGTCTTTAAAGCCAAAAAGAAGTTATCAATCACTTTTGTCATTATGGTATATATTGTTTTAGATGTTTTTCTGTATAAATAAAGCAGAAATAAATAATTTCTATTTTGTCTTATTTTTAACATAGTTTGCATTTTCAATTTAAGAGTATATCTTTTTATTCAGATAGTGACCTACATCATAGTATTTTTAACTACTGTCTCATATTCCAGAATGTAAATGCACAATGACTTATTTAACCACTCATTTATCAGTGAGTAGTTAGTCTCCTCCCACTTTTTTTCCCTTTTATAAACAATGCAACAGTGAACATCCTTGTACAAGCCTTCTAGTGAAGGAGCCTCTAATTTTCTGAAGAAACAAAACAAACCAAAAAGCAAACACTCTGCTATTCATTTATTTAGTTATTTACTAGTGGCCTGGTGCATGAAATTCGTGCATGGCGGGGGGGGGGGAGGAGGGGGTCCCACAGCCTAGTCTGCATCCTCTCCAATTGGGGACCCCTTGGGGCATGTCCGACAGCCGGTTTAGGCCCGATCTCACAAGCAGTTGGACATCCCTCTTGCAATCTGGGACCTCTGGCTCCTAACCACTCACCTGCCTGCCTGCCTGATTGCCCCTAACTGCCCTCCCCTGCTGGCCTGATCAGCCCTAATTGCCCTCCCCTGCCAGCCTGATCTCTCCCCCAACTCTCCCCTGCCGGCCTGATTGCCCCTAACACCCTGCCGGCCTGATCTCACCCCCAACTTCCCTCCCCTGCCGGCCTGATCACACCTAACTGCCTCTGCCTCAGCCCCCACCACCATGGCTTTGTCTGGAAGGAAGTAAGATGTCTGGAAGATGGCCGGTCGACCCAGTCTAATTACCATTTTACCCTTTTATTAGTATAGGTAGATAGGTTATATAGAATATGATTGCTTAAATGGGAGGAAAAGCCTTTTTCAGCAGGAGGAGATGCTCTTGGCAGACAAAAATACATAATCCCTATATCTGGACTGATAGCCAGCCATATGTACTATACTGCCAAACCAGTCATTAAAAAATTGAACCGCTTTCTTACACCTTACACCAAACAGCCGTTGACCTTAAAACCCCTCCTCAGCCCCCACCTTAGGTTCTACCTTCATAGTTCACCCAGATTAGTTTCTGATTGGTTGGTTTCTATGCCAGTCAGCATCAAAAGCTCCGTCTCCTAGGCAGCCATTGGCTCCTTGCAGTTCACCCATATTTGGTTCTGATTGGTCAGTTTCTATGCCAGTGAGCATCTCCAGGCCTATCTCTGGCCTGATCAGAGAGGCAGGGCTGATCAACAGCTGCCCCAGGTTGCTGGTGAGTGGGCTGAATTGCTGACTTCTTGGAGAGAGAGAGGCAATGGCTAATCAACAGCTGCCACAGAGGCTGCTGATCAGACCCTGCTTCTCTCTCTGGGCCTTGTCAGCACCCGCAGCAGCTGCTCATCAGCCCAAGCTCTCTCTCTCTCCGACTGGTCAGCAGTTCAGCCCGCTTGCCAGTCCCCATCCTGCTGAGCCTGCTGTGTGCACAGCCTGGCATTCAGCCGTCCCTTTGGTCATTTTGGATGTTACAAACCCTGGCTCTTTATATATATATATATATATATATATATATATATATATATATATATATATATGGATGTCTATGATGAATGTTCCCTGGGCTTCCTTTCCCTGTTTTAGCTTTTGGTAATTGTGACAAGTTCTGTTATGTCACTCAGGGTTCATGATCTTTTATTTCCTTCTGTGTTGCAGTAAGATTACGGAGCTTTCTGACAGAAACCTCTAAACTATCATTTTTATGATTCATTTTTAACTAAGACATTAAGTGTTGCTAAGTAGTATTATGGAATTATGATTTCCTATCTTGAGGGACAAAGGTAGGACTAAATTCCTTAAGATACCTTTCTTAACAAATATTTACAGGTAAAAATCAAGCTGCTAAATCTTTACCTTTGATGTCTGTTAGCTTTGAGGTATTGAGCAACTTGAGCTCTAAGGGTAAATTAGCTGTCCTAGCCATTACAACTAAGAATAAGTCAGCATTTAGATCCTAAAAATCTATTCTTAAGAATTCTGAAATATCCATAATCCTCTTTGAATTACATCCCTTTGGGGAATCTCTTTTATGGTGTTTCTTTTCTGGGTTTTGTGATTGCTCTTGAAAGAAAGTCACAAATAAGAAATGTGCTCAGATGCCTAAATATTCTATCAATGATTTAAGGGAGAGCAAGAGTCAGTAGCATTTTTTGGAGCCTTAGGTGTATTTACATGCATTGTGTAGTTTAATCTTTACCACAAATATTAAAGACATATATTGCTTTCATTTCATAAAATGTATAAATAAAGCATAAAAAGAAAAGAATGCTTTCTTCTAGTTTTACAATTTATAAATGATATGAAGGACCTCAATGTATCACATGATTTCACTTGGTGCAATGAACACAATCTCAGTTCAAATCCCAGCTAGACCTCTCTTTCACAGCCTACTCTTACAGAAAACATTTTCTGTTTCCTAGATCTCCATTCCCTCCTTTGTGAAATAAAGATTATCATAAATTATTCTACAGCCCTAAATTTGTATAAATCATTTATTGGATACCTGTTCAATATTAGTGCTGATACTACGTAATGTTAGTGCTAAGTGTACATTTATTCTATAAAGGATTAGTAAATGAAAGTTTAAAGTGTTCAATCCTAATTCCAAGAAAAAAACACACCTATAAAACAAATGTCTTAAAAAGGGACCAAATATGGTTAATAATCCTTCAAAAACATGCTGAATAATATTCACTCAAGAGAAGACATTTTCTAAGCTTCTACTATAGGTCAAAGAGTCTGCTAAGCACAACAGTATACAAAAATAAATGCAGATATTGCCTTATTAAAGCTGAAAATCTAATACAAGAAAGAGACTATAGTAGGTTGAATAATGGCCCCCAAGTAATCCATATCCTAATCCCTGGAATCTATGGATATGTGACCTTACATGACTAAAGAGACTTTATAGGTGGATTATATTCAGGATTTTGAGATGGAGAGATTATCCTGGATTAATATAATAATCCAGGATATAATCACATGTCCAATAAAAGGGAAGCAGAGGGAGATACCACTATAGGAAAAGAGTACAAATGTAACAACTGAAGCAAGATTCTACTGCTGGTTTTGAAGATGGAGGTTTGGGCCTTGAACCAAAGATTGAGGCTCTAGAAGATGCAAGGAGACTGATATTCCCCTACAGATATGCAGAGAGTGGGGCCCTACAGCCACCTTAATTTTGGCTCAGTGACACTGATCTCATACTTCTAACCTCCAGAACTGGGAGAAAATACATGTATACTATTATTTCAAGCCATCAAGTTAATGGTCATTTGTTACAGCAGCAATAGGAAACTAATATTTTATTCAAATAAGTTCACAAATAGTAAATATCTGGTAAGGATCTCCATTCCCATGGTGCAACATGCCCATAGAACACTGCATATTTAAGAGCTATAGCCCCTCTCTTGATTTCTTGTGATCTTTCTCTCTCCATCAGTTAAGATTTAACCAAGAAATTCTCTATAAAAATTTGATCTAACAAATATAGAAATAGAGTATCACTATTTTGTAATCCCAACATGTGTTTAGCCATTGCTACTAGCTGCTGTGCATATTCTGTGAGGTACCTGCTATTCTTTTATTAAATCCCCTTCCTCAGTAACTAGTTAGACTGGACTATTGTTTGCAACTAAGAATCCTGAATTATGTACTAATAATCACAGAATTTTGAAGCTGATAACACACTTAGAGATCAATTTGTCCAATGACTTTTTAGCCTCAATAACCCATTCTTTTATTTTCCCATTTAATAAGTTTTTACTAGAAAACTAAATTATACTTGACTTTTTCATCTTTTTTTATAAATAAAAGATATAAAGCTGCTAATTAATCTGAGCTAATGGAATTCTAGACAAAGCCAAAAAAAATTGATATTGTGTTTGCTATCTACAAATATAATATGGATAAAATGTCAGATTTTCATCAACCTTTCTGAAATATTAAAGATAAAGGGTATCTATTATTAATTTTTGGTTCTAGTTAAAAGACTCTGCTATATCTTTCTCCTTATTTTAATGATGAACCAAGTACAGCCTAAAATAACAAACTAAGCAGAGCTTGAATGAGTAATAATACACTTGAAGTAATAACACATTCTATCAGGCCTCCAGGGAGACATACCACGTCTCTGACATATCACTATTTGATTTTTCCAAATATTTATTCCATACCCATGCCTGGTAATGATTTAGGCACTATAGATATACCAATGAATAAAGTGAATGAGATCCTTCTTTCATGCTAGTAGGAAAATATAGATAACAAATGAGAAAACAAAGATGAAGATAATTTTGAGTGGTGATGAGTCCAGTATTAAATCATCATCATCACCATCATTGTCAGAATGATAAGAATGCTTGAAAAGAGAAGGTGCTAATTTAGTGTTTGTAGCAAGAAGGCCTTGCTGAGGAAGTGACATGGGGGCTGAGACCTGAAAGCCTTGCATTGCAAAAGATTAGGGACAGAGCTCTCTAAACAGAGAGAACAGCAATTGTGAAGCCCACAAGGATAAAAAAAAATTGCATTTAAAGGCAAAGCAAGACAGTGAAGGAGCAGAGACAGTGGAAGATGAGGACAAAGAGGGACGAGTCAGGATCCAAATAATTCAACACCTATTAAGGAAGGAATTTGGATTATTTTTCTATATTCAATGAAAAGGGAATAAAGCTTTTGAGCAAGGGAATAACATGATCTGATTTACTTTTTAAAAAGATCATTCTGGCCCTAGCTGGTCTGGCTCAGTGGATAGAGCGTCAGCCTGCAGACTGAAGAGTCCAGGGTTCGATTCCAGTCAAGGGCACGTACCTGGATTGTGGTCTCCATCCCCAGTAAGGGGTGTCCAGGAGGCAGCTGATCCATGATTCTCTGTCATCATGGATGTTTCTATCTCTCTCTCCCTCTCCCTTCCTCTCTGAAATCAATAAAAATAAAAATAAAAATATTAAAAAAAATAATAAAAAGATCGTCTGGCTCCTGCCTAGCAAATGGTGTTAAAAGGGACAGAAGTGATCTGATTTCTGTTGTACATAGTTGTATTTGTTTGTTTCTTTGTTTATTTCAGGTTAGTGTATGTACCTAACAGAAAAGACTAGAAAAATAAACTGAAGGCCAAGTTCCTTCATTCCCTACAGTACCAATAATAATTAGGGACTAGTATATGTTTGTGGGACAATAAAAGACTTGTTATTTTAAGGAGATGCAAGCTTATGACTACTAAAGTATACATAAAAATGGCATGCATTATAACCACCCAGTCAAACTATATTAGATTTGAAATATTTGCTTTTCTATCGTAAGTCTTGGTGCAGTAACTTTTCTTCAGATCAGTTGCTATTACATATATGCATATTAATTTAATGGCAGTTGAACACTGAGATTGCACAGCATAATAGATGGCAATGGTTATGAAGAGCTGAAATAACCTGTCAATTAAAGAATATGTGTTTCAGAAGTACTTAACCAAGAAACCATAATGACTCGGAATGGGCTTGTTAATGTGGAACAGAAAAATCAATTCCTGACAGCTGTTCTCAGGCCAACGAGAGGGCAAAAGATTTCTTCAGCACCACTCTCAACTGCTCTGACCAAAGAGGTTTAAGAAAGTGCAATTTAAAAAGAATATTCCTTTTCCTGAGTTCTTCTCTTTCAAGTTTTCTGGCACTCAAGTTTTAGCCAAAACAAAACTTTAAAAGCAAACTATAGTGCTGGCTGAATGACCCTGGGAAGGTGAATCCACCTGTTGGCTAGATCTTTCTTCAGTAGAGAAGGATAAGGACTTTACAGTAAAATACAAATACACTCATGCTTAGAAGGTACATTTTATAATTATCTATCCTAATATAGAAAAACCCAGGGTCCATAATGTCCAATATGACCGAAGCCTCCACCGACTAGAAGTCCTTCCTGCAGTGCTCGGTTGCCGTGGCGACCCAGCACTGACTGCTGCAGCTCTGGGCACAGGGATCCAGCAATGACTGCTGAGGGGGCTGGGGATCAGGCCCAGAGAGAGGCATAGAGAGAGAAGCAGAGTCTGATCAATAGCCTCCATGGCAGCTATGGATCAGCCCCTGCCTTTCTCTTTCTCTCCAGGCCTCCACGGGGGGGCTGCAGATCAGCCCCGCCTCTCTGATCAGGCCCGGAGATAGGACCAGAGAAGCTGACTGGCAATGAAACCAACCAATCAGAACCAAACCAGGGTGAACTGCGAGGGGCCAATGGCTGCCTAGGAGGCAGAGCTTCTGACGCTGACTGGCATAGAAACTGAGCATAGAACCTAATCTGGGTGAACTGCAAAGGCAGAACCTAAGGTGGGGGCTGAGGAGGGGTTTTAAGGGCAACAGCTGTTTGGTGTAAGGTGTAAGAAAGTGGTTCAGCCCTAGCTGGTTTGGCTCAGTGGATAGAGCATTGGCCTGCAGACTGAAGGGTCCCAGGTTCGATTCCAGTCAAGGGCATGTACCTTGGTTGCGGGCACATCCTCAGTAGGGGGTATGCAGGAGGCAGCTGATCGATGTTTCTCTCTCATCAATGTTTCTAACTCTCTATCCCTCTCCCTTCCTCTCTGTAAAAAATCAATAAAATATTTTTTTTAAAAGAAAGTGGTTCAATTTTTTTCATTACCAGTTTGGCAGTATAGTGCATATGGCTGGCTATCAGTCCAGATATAGGGATTATGTATTTTTGTCTGCCAAGAGCATCTCCTCCTGCTGAAAAAGGCTCCCCCCATTTAAACAATCCTATCCTATATAATTTATCTATACTAATAAAAGGGTAATATGCTAATTAGACCAGGTAGACCGGCCATCTTCTGGACGTCCGACTTCCTTCTGGACAAAGCCATGGTGGTGGGGGCCAAGGCAGAGGCAGTTGGGGGCAACCAGGCTGGCAGGGGAGGGCCATTGGGGGTGAGATCAGGCCAGCAGGAGAGGGCAGTTAGGGGCAATCAGGCAGGCAGAGGCAGTTAGAGGTGACCAGGCTAGCAGGGGAGAAAAGTTAGGGGCAAGATCAGGCTAGCAGAGGAGGGCCATTGGGGGTGACACCAGGCCAGCAGGGGAGGGCAGTTGTTGGCAAGATCAGGCCAGCAGGGGAGGGCATTTAGGGCCAATCAGGCCAGCAGGGGAGGGCAATTGTGGGCGAGATCAGGCTGGCAAGGGAGGGAAGTTAGGGGTGATCAGGCAGGCAGAGGCAGTTGGGGACGAGACCAGGCTGGCAGGGGAGAGCAGTTGGGGGTGATATCAGGACGGCAGGGGAGGGCTGCGTGGGGCAACCAGGCCGACAGGGAAGGGCAGTTGGGGGCAACCAGGCTGGCAGGGGAGGGCAGTTGGGGGTGAACATCAGGCCAGCAGGGGAGAGCAGTTGGGGGGGACGACATCAGGCTGGCAGGTGAAGGCAATTGGAGGTGATCAGGCAGGCAGGCAGAGGGGTTAGGGGTGATCATGCAGGCAGGCAGAGGCAGTTAAGGGCGATCAGGCCGGCAGGCAGTTGAGTGGTTAGGAGCCAGCAGTCCCAGATTGCGAAAGGGATCGGACCTAAACCAGCAGTTGGACATCCCCCAAAGGGTCCCTGAATGGAGAGGGTGCAGGCTGGGCTGAGGGACGCCCCCCGCCCCCCCGTGCATGAATTTCATGCATCAGGCCACTAGTGTATGTATAAAAGCCTAATATGCTGTGTTGGTCCATTTGACCTTTCAACCAGTCGCTATGATGCACACTGAGCACCTGGGGCAGACGCTCTGACTGGTAGGTTAGCCTGCTGCTGGGGTCTGGCTGATTGGGACTGGGTGAGGGGGGCCAGACAGGCCCTGGAACCCTCCTACGATCCCTCCCTGGCCCTGATCATGCACTGGTGGGTTCCGTCAGCCTGGCCTGTACCCTCTCACAATCCGGGACCCCTCAGGGGATGCCGGAGAGCCATTTTTGGCCCGATCCCTGCAGGCCAGGCCAAGGGACCCCACCAGTGCATGAATCCGTGCACTGGGCCTCTAGTTAGTAATAATACTACTTAACCTTATTGAGCACTTATTGCATGCCAGGTGTTGAGCTAATATTTCACACATTACCTTAGTTGATCCTTTCTACAGCCCTGTCAAGAAGATATTAGCATTTATTCTGTTTGTACATGGGGACACTAAGGTTCAGAGTGGTTAAGTAATTTGTTTAGCTTCACAAAAATTCTAAGCCACAGAAATGAGGATAGAATCTGGCCTTTTCTGTCCTTACTGTGTTTACTTTATTAGAGTGCAAAACCATTTGTCAGAACTCATTGCCCCTTCATTAACTCCAAGTCTCATCAAAATGCGATCACCTGACATGACCCATGCTGCATAAGGCAATGGTTTGAAAATAGGCCTTTTATTAAACTGCCAGAGTCTACAGTATTTTTTCAACAGATCTCTTCTGGCTTATCTGGCAAAATGATATGCATCTTGAAAGGTGTAGAATTGCATACAAACAAATTCAAAACCTGAGTGAATCTTTAAAACTAACTCCTTTGAAGCAAAGAGTCTTTGTTCTTGTCTTTGCATAACAACTTCAAAATTCTAAATGTCCTTTGAAAACCACCTGACTTGATTTTTTTGACTCCAGATGAAGCCAAAGACCATGGAAGAGTGCATTTAAGGGTTATCAGCACAACGGAAAATATGCCCAAGCTTCATTTTCTCCTGATCCACAAAACGAGTATCCAGATTTCCTTTACTTGGAAGTTGAGCAAGATAATTACTGAGTGGCTGTAACGGTTTCTTTCCAGCATTCTAAGGCATAGTATTGTGCTAAAGATGAGGGTTCACATTATATTGGTATTTCATTCACCCTGCCCTAACACCTTAATTGTATTGCCATCTGTATACATGACCCCTAGATCCTGGTATAGAAACATTTGTTCAATAAATGAATAAATGCTTTCTGAAGTTTAGAAAGAACTTGGGGCAAAAGCCTTTATATAAGCACACACACACAAATATACACATACTCACACACATATATAATAATTATCTGAGAAGACAATATCAATAAATCACATGATATAATTTAATTAATCAATGATACTGTTCTACAGATTTATTTTAAATTGACTAATCTTCTTAAGGTAATCTTAGTGCATTAAAAATGAAGATAAAATGCATATTCATTTTATCACATTGCTAGAATCAAGAAGAACAATTGTGTTATGTGACCAGCCACTAAACAAAATTTAGACACAGACATGTCAACTAATGGTCATTAGTTCCAATTCAATGCCAGCAGGAATCCCCCAATTGGGGTGTGGTGACGAAGGCAACTGTATTTGGTGCAAACAGCTCCATTGTGACACAGCATAGCTGTGGAACAGCTCAATAGTATTACAGCTCAATTATGAAGCAACATAGCTGGGGAACAGACTTCCGCAAGGCAGTCCTGGGGTGAGGTGGCTCTCCAGCTACACAGCTCTGCTCTGGTCTGCTCCACCTGCTCCTGACTGGTCCACTCTGCACTGGTCTGCTCTGCTCTGCTCCAGCAAGAAGTCTTTGGTGTTTCAGCTGTAGCAGGGGAGACACAGTCTTCAGTGGAAAGGGAAATTGAACTCCCCAAGCCAGAGGGGAGCTGACATATAGATAGAAGTCCTGCCCCTCATCTCTATTTCCAAAGGTATAACCAAGTTTACGTGTAATTCCCTGGCAGGAATCTACCTTTTTCTCTTCCACAAGGATAGCATGTCAAAAACTAGATGTCAAGAAGAGTAACGTTATGAGGATAACCTGAAATTACTCTCATTCATAAATATAGACGTAATTAGATGCAGAAATAGAGATAGAAATATGCACTAGATATAACTGCTTATATAGTTACAGTGTAAAACATCCTTGGTGATTTCACTAGCATTGGTTAAAAAAATAACCTGTGACATGCCTTGGTGTGGCTCAGTGGTTGAGCATTGACCTATGAACCAGGAGGTCATGGTTGGATTCCTGGTCAGGGCACATGCCTGGGTTGTAGGCTCAATCCCCAGTGTGGGGTGTGCAGGAGGCAGCTGATCCATGATTCTCTCTCATCACTGATATTTCTCCCTCTCTCTCTCTCTCCCTCTCCCTTCCTCTCTCTGAAATCAATTATATATATATATATATATATATATATATATATATATATATATATATATACTGTGACATAATTATAAAAAACTAGAATTTCTTAACACTATAGGTTAAAAAAAAACAAACAGAAAACTGGTCTTAGTTCTTGGTACTCAACAGGTGCTGCGCAGACCAGCAGCATTGGTTTTACGTGGGAGCTTGTTAGAGCTGCAGAAATTCAGGACCTTTCTCCAGACATGCTGAATCAAAATCTGCATTATTACAATATCCCCAGATGATTCATAAGCACATTAAATTTGAGAAGCTCTGGCCTAGATAAATGTTGAGTTCCTTCCAACTTAGAGATTGTGGGAATCTAGGTAAAAATGACAGGGCCAGATATGATGTCAGCACCTGCAATATAAACTAACTAATCCTATATCTCTGCTTCCATTCCTCCAAAATTTTGGATGACTTTCATCCTTCAAGCATAGCCATGCTACCAAGGGAGACAAGCTATTTTCTGGAGAACAGCTGCTACTCAGCATTAAGTTACAGACAGATTGTTTCCACACAAAATTGTAATTCATAACTCAGGCATCTGACTTTCAGGAATCCAAACTTTAGTTGTGACAGTTTTGAGTTTGTGATTCATCTTCATACCCATCCTCATCCCCATGACTGTTGGCACATATCAAAGATCTACTGGGAAATTAAACCATAAAAACAAAATGGTACTATAATTTGAAAGACAAGACTGCTTTGAAACTTTTCATTATGTCGTCAAAAAAGAATAATGGTATTTGTAAGTATTCAGTACTTCATGGTAGTTTTCTAATACATTACTTCATGTCTAAAATGTGATACTCAATATTAATTTTGCAGCAATGTATTACATATACAGTTGACTCTTGAACAATGATAACATTAGGAGAACCAACCCCAACCCCCATGCAGTTGGAAATCCACCTATAAATTTTGACTCCCAAAAGCTTAACTACTGATAGCCTATTGTTGACCTAGGACAACATAAACAGTTGATGAACATGTTTTGTACATTATGTGTATTATATACCGTATTCTTACAAGAAAGTAAGCTAGAGAAAAGAAATGTTATTAAGAAAATCGTAAGGAAGAGAACATTTATTTACAGTATTTATTGAAAACAATCCATATATAATGGACCCATACAGTTCAAGGATCAATTGCAAATGTTTGTCACACTAATTATTTTCATCTTGAATTAGAAAACCACCTAGAGCCCTAGCCAGTATGGCTCAGTGGATATAACATCAGCCTCCGGTCTGAAGGGTCCTGGGTTCAATTCCAGTCTAGGGCATATGCCTCGGTTGCAGGCTCCATTCCCAGTGTGGGGTGTGCAGAAGGCAGCCGGTTTCTCTCTCATCATTGATGTTTCTATGTCTTTCTCCCTCTCCCTTCCTCTCTGAAATCAATAAGAATATATTTAAAAACACACACACCTAGAAATGGCTTTCTCTACTACAGGTTCCTTGATGAATAGACAATGTGAGGAACTTTTCTCTTTGCGAGAATATTAGGTTACTAATGAAAGAAGCCACTAAAAAGTAATAAACCTCATTATATATTGAATCCCACTTCCCTCGTGTCTCTTTGCTTGTGTTTGTTTTTCTCTAAAGGAAATTTTCAAGATGCCTTTGCAAATGTTACCAGCCTAAGCCTAAATGCATAAACCTGATTCTTCTATTTTTCTTACGCTCTTGTCTTCTCTTTGGTCCTTCATTGTTTTGTTTTAGAGCCCATGTGTCTCAGAAGGGAAAACATCATCTTAATAAATGTTATAAGTGGCCCAAGAGCCATTTCTCATTAGGTGATGCCAGGTCCTGTCATATTCAATACTTCTCCATGAAAAAGAAAAACGAAAAAAAGGGTACTTTATTTCTGAAATATTTGAAAATATAATGGTATGAAGAAATGGGTAATGGAATAATTCAGGGTACAACTGACCGTAACAAGAGCTAAACAAACAATAGAGACAGAGATATATTGCCTGAGCCATGAAGCAATATTTCCTTTTGTGTTTTTTAAGTACATAGTTCTCAGAAAACCTGATGATGAAATATATAATTTTGAACAGTTATCTAAAGTGACCATTTTACATTGGGATGGAGGCTAATCTCTTTGATGAGTTGTGTCCATCCACTGAGGGAGGATATTCTATTAGACTTAAGCAGCCATCAGCTGGAATAGCCCCAAACATTGACTGTCTGATGGATGTGCCTGTATTGATCCTTGACATTTACTAATGAGAGCATTTATCAAACCCTACTGTGTGCACTAGGAGCTACAGGGGGCATAGAGGACATTGAAAACATGATCCCTACCTGTGAGGTACTTTACATCTAGCGAGATTGGCTGTCAGATGAAGCATGTTTGGACAAATGTGGCCAACCCACTGGGGATTATCTGTGAGATGATATTTCAGGGGTTCCAAGAAAGTTACACTGTTCAAAAGAATACGTCCTGCAACCACTACCAGATGCCTAAAGTAACACCAACCCACTAACTTATCTATAATAATAAAAGTGTAATTTGCTAATTAGATTGGACTCTGAATGACTTTCTGCATGACCTTCTGGATGAAGCCGGGGCTGTGAAGGCTGAGCTCCTTGCATGAATTTCATGCATCGGGCCTCTAGTTTAATATATATACGTCTGTATAACCTGCTACAAGGACAGTTCCCTGGGGGAAACTATCAGCTAACAGAAATTTACTCTGTCTTTGATGAAGTCATGTGATTCAGGTTTTCACTGAGAAAGTGCAGACAACAGTGGAGCATCAGTTGGAGGGAATGCCAAGGACCTAAAATGCCAATTCCTTCCTTTAGTTTTCTTTCTATATGTTCAATCATCTCAAGCAGTCAATGTGAATATTGAATAAAACAAAGCGTAATGGGCCCCTCCTTACCTATATATATAAAGAGCCACAGTTTGTAATGTCCACAATGACCAAGGCTCAATCCAGCACTGGTGGTCAGTACTGGGTTGCCCTGGCTTCAGATCAGGCCAGGAGAGAGGACTGAAGAGAGAGAGGCAGGGTCTGATCCCCAGCCTCCATGGCAGCTGTTGATCAGCCGTTGCCTCTCACATTCTCTCAGGGCTTCACCAGCAGCACCAACTCTGTTTCTCTGCACGGGCTGCTGATCAGCCCTGACTCTTTGATCAGGCCCAGAGATAGGCACAGGGAAGCTGACTGGCATAGAAACCAACCAATCAGAACCAAATCTGGGTGAAGTACCAGGAGCCAATGGCAGCCTAGAAGGTGGAGCATTAGAAACTGACAGGTATAGAAACCGACCAATCAGAACCAAATCTGGGCAAAGAGACAGGAGCCAATGGCAGAATATGCTGGGGTCCAACCCCAGCAGGTCCAGGGGTCCCCAAAGGTGTGGACGGAGTTGGTGAAGAAGGAATGACACGGAGACAGCGTTCAGTTGATCAGCAGCCTAACCAGGATCTCTAGCCAAGTTCTGGTGTTTATTGTCTTGTTACATCTGTATTTATACCAGTTGATTTTAATCCTGTCAATTTCTATTGCAAAGGTTAGGGCGTTTCTTATCTCCATTCCAGGGAGTAAAGATTAAGTAGCTTAAGCATGATTGTTCGTAGTTAAAGTGATTAACTACCCGCCTGGCACTTAGTTAAGGGGTTTTATCCCCTCCCTAACTTCAGGGAAAAATCCCTACCTGGGGAAACAACCTTTTTCGGAGAGGTGACCTTGGTAAAAACACATAGCACTAAAGGGAGCAAATGTATTAAGAACAGTATGCTATATACACCAGGTCCCTTGAAACATATGCTGCAAGGATGGAACGGCTTCCGGCAAGAATAGGAGGCAGAGCATTTGAGATGACTGGCATAGAAATTGATGAATCAGAATCAAATCTGGGTGAAGTGGGAGTTGCAAATGGCTACCTAGAAGGCGGAGGTTTGGACACTGACTGACATAGAAATTGACCAATCAGAACAAACTGGGTGAAGTGCCTTTTGCAAATGGCTACCTAAAAGGTAGAGCTTTTGACGAAGACTGGTATAGAAATGGACCAATCAGAACCAAATCTTGTTGAAGTGTGAGCTTCCAATGAATCCCTAGGAGGCAGAGCATTTGAGCCTTACTGGCATAGAAAATGACCAATCACAATCAAATCTGTTTGAAGTGTGAGATGCTAATGGCAACCTAGAAGGCAGAGCTTTTGACACTGACTGGCATAGAAATTGACCAATCAGAACAAATATGGGTTAAGTGCCTTTTGATGCAGACTGGCATAGAAATGGACCAAACATAACTAAATATTGGTGAAGTGTGAGTTGCCAATGGCTACCTAGGAGGTGGGGCATTTCACGATGACTGGCATAGAAATTGATCAATCAGAACCAAATGCTGGAGAAGTGCGAGGTTTCAATGGCTACCTAGGAGGCAGAGCTTTTGACTATGACTCACATAGAAATTGACCAATCAGAACAAATATGAGTGAAGTGCAAGTTGCCAATGGCTACCTAGGAGGCGGCACTTTTGACGATGACTGGCATAGAAATTGACCAATAAGAACATATCGTGGTGAAGTGCAAGATGCCAATGGTTAGCTAGGAGGTGGGGAATATGACGCTGAGTGTCATAGAAATTGACTAATCAGAACCAAATCTGGGTGAAGTGTGAGTTGCCAATGGCTACCTAGGAGGCGGGCCTTTTGACGCTGACTGACATAGAAATTAACCAGTCAGAACTAAATCCAGAAGTGTGAGTTGCCAATGGCTACCAAGGAGGCGGGGCTTTTGATGCTGACTGACATAGAAATTAACCAGTCAGAACTAAAACCAGGAGAAGTGTCAGTTGCCAATGGCTACCTAGGAGGTGGGGCTTTTGATGCTAAATGACATAGAAAATGACCAATCAGAACTAAATCCAGGAGAAGTGTTAGTTGCCAATGGCACCTAGGAGGCGGGGCTTTTGATGCTAAATGACATAGAAATTGACCAATCAGAACTAAATCCAGGAAAAGTGTTAGTTGCCAATGGCTACCAAGGAGGCGGGGCTTTTGATGCTGACTGACATAGAAATTAACCAATCAGAACTAAATCCAGGAGAAGTGTGAGTTGCCAATGGCTACATAGGAGGTGGGGCTTTTGACGCAGTCTGACATAGAAATTGACCAATCAGAACTAACTCCAGTAGAAGTGTGAGTTGCCAATGGCTACCTAGGAGGCGGGTCTTTTGTTGCTGACTGACATAGAAATTGACCAATCAGAACTAACTCCAGGAGAAGTGTGAGTTGCCTATGGCTACCTAGGAGGCGGTGCTTTGATGTTGACTGACATAGAAATTGACCAATCAGAACTAAATCCAGGAGAAGTGTGAGTTGCCAAGGGCTACCTGGGAGGCGGGGCTTTTGATGCTGAATGACATAGAAATTGACCAATCAGAACTAAATCCAGGAGAAGTGTGAGTTGCCAATGGCTACCTGGGAGGCGGGGCTTTTGATGCTGACTGACATAGAAATTGACCAATCAGAACTAAATCCAGGAGAAGTGTGAGTTGCCAAGGGCTACCTGGGAGGCGGGGCTTTTGATGCTGAATGACATAGAAATTGACCAATCAGAACTAAATCCAGGAGAAGTGCGAGTTGCCAATGGCACCTAGGAGGCGGGGCTTTTGATGCTAAATGACATAGAAATTGACCAATCAGAACTAAATCCAGGAAAAGTGTTAGTTGCCAATGGCTACCAAGGAGGCGGGGCTTTTGATGCTGACTGACATAGAAATTGACCAATCAGAACTAAATCCAGGAGAAGTGTGAGTTGCCAAGGGCTACCTGGGAGGCGGGGCTTTTGATGCTGACGGACATAGAAATTGACCAATCAGAACTAAATCCAGGAGAAGTGTGAGTTGCTAATGGCTACCTAGGAGGTGGGGCTTTTTTTTTAATGTTCAAGAAAAAATATTTTTATTAAAATGTCCTATTACTTTATGTTAACGATTACTCATTTAGTTCAGCCCTTTGTATTCAGTATCAAAATGAACATATGCTTCTATGAAAATTGAAGCTTTTGTTATTTTGCAGCCCACATAAACTTAAACCTTGTTGGCCGTTGAGTTTGGCATGCTTGGTGTAGAGGATGACGCTCCACCTAACTGAATCACCCAGCCAGGGCCAAAATTACACTGCAGACATGTGGATTTTAAGGTGCCCCAGAAGAGTTCCAGAAGGGACTTCTACATGAGTCTGCAGCTCAGAGGAGCGATCTGGAGTTCAGATCTCAGTAGCCGATATGTCCAGCGTTAGGTAGGTTTTTCTGATGCCCGTAAACTGGAACCAATGGCACTCTACTCTTCTTTATAATATTCATCACACTAGTCATTATTTGCTCAGTATTTATCTTCCCAGGTAGAAGGTAAGGAATATGCCTGTCTTCTTAATATCCTTAAGACGGAGCACATATTCGGCCCTCAATAAATATTTACTGGATGGTTGAATGAATAACACAGACTTGGAAGTCCTCAGTAGGGCTGAAGTCATAGTACATAACAGAAAGCGCCAGCGATGGCACTGGGGGGCGGGAGGGAGAGAGAGAAGCAACGTTTAAGGAGAGGATGGAAGAAAAAAATGAGGAAGGTCTAGGTCTGGGACCTACTGGAAATAGGTCACTTAGGCGGAAAGAGGAGTGACAGCGGAGAAAGGGAATGGCCAGAAAAGGCAAGGCTGATGCGGGCAGAAGTGCGAGAGGGCGCCAGGCAGCGACGAGGGTCGTCGAAGACAATTAACCGGACTCACACGTGGTTGCCGACTCCGTGAAGGAAGCAGAGGGGCCCGGAGGGGGCAACTCGGCAAGGCGCGATCCCACGGGCGCCGAGGGGGAGGCGAATCCTGGCCCCTGCTGCTGCAGAGGTCTTCACTCCCTGTCCCCCATGAGCCCCTGCAGCGGCCATCTTAGTCCTTGCCGGGGAGGCGGGGCTTTTGACGCTGACTGACATAGAAATTAACCAAACAGAACTAAATCCAGGAGAAGTGTCAGTTGCCAATGGCTACCTAGGAGGCGGGGCTTTTGTCGCTGACTGACAGAGAAATTAACCAATCAGACCTAACTCCAGGAGAAGTGTGAGTTGCCAATGGATACCTAGGGGGCGGGGCTTTTCAGGCTGACTTACATAGAAATTGACCAATCAGAACTAAATCCAGAAGAAGTGTGCGTTGCCAATGGCTACCTAGGAGGCGGGGCTTTTGACACTGACTAATATAGAAATTGACCAATCAGAACTAAATCCAGGATAAGTGTCAGTTGCCAATTGCTACCTTGGAGGCGGGGCTTTTGATGCTGAATGACATAGAAATTAACCAATCAGAACTAAATCCAGGGGAAGTGTGAGTTGCCAATGGCTACTTAGGAGGCGGGGATTTTGAGGCTGACTGACATAGAAATTAACCACTCAGAACTAAATCCAGGGCAAGTGTCAGTTGCCAATGGCTACCTACGAGGCGGGGCTTTTGACGCTGACTGACATAGATTGACCAATCAGAACTAAATCCAGGAGAAGTGTGCGTTGCCAATGGCTACTAGGAGGCGGTACTTTTGATGCTGACTGGCACAGATATTAACCAATCAGAACCAAACCCGGGAGCAGTGTGAGTTGCCATTGGCTATGTAGGAGGCGGGGCTTTTAACACTGACTGACATAGAAATTGACCAATCAGAACAAATCTGGCTGAGGTGAGAGTTGCCAATGGCTACCTAGGAGGCGGGCTATTGACGCTAAATGACATAGAAATTTACCAATCAGAACTAAATCCAGGAGAAGTGTCAGTTGCCAATGGCTACCTAGGAGGCGGGCCTTTTGACGCTGACTGACATAGAAATTGACCAATCAGAACTAAATCCGGAGAAGTGTCAGTTGCCAATGGCTACCTAGGAGGTGGGGCTTTTGTCGCTGACTGACATAGAAATTAACCAATCAGAACTAACTCCAGGAGAAGTGTGAGTTGCCAATGGCTACCAAGGAGGCAGGGCTTTTGATGCTGACTGACAGAGAAATTGACCAATCAGAACTAAATCCAGGAGAAGTGTCAGTTGCCAATGGCTACTTAGGAGGCGGGGCTTTTGATGCTGACTGACAGAGAAATTAACCAATCAGAACTAAATCCAGGGGAAGTGTGAGTTGCCAATGGCTACATGGGAGGCGGGGCTTTTGACGCTGACTGACATAGAAATTAACCAGTCAGAACTAAATCCAAGAGAGGTGTGAGTTGCCAATGGATACCTAGGAGCGGGGCTTTTGATGGTGATTGACATAGGAAGTAACCATTCAGAACTAAATCCAGGAGAAGTGTCAGTTTCCAATGGCTACCTAGGGGGCGGGGCTTTTGATGCTGACTGACATAGAAATTAACCAATCAGAACTAAATCCTGGAGAAGTGTGAGATGCCAATGGCTACCTAGGAGGCGGGGCTTTTGATGCTGATTGACATAGAAATTGACCAATCAGAACTAAATCCAGGAGACGTGTCAGTTGCCAATGTCTACCTAGGAGGCGGGGCTTTTCATGCTGATTGACATAGAAATTGACCAATCAGAACTAAATCCAGGAGAAGTGTCAGTTCCCAATGGCTACCTAGGAGTTGGGGCTTTTGATGCTGAGAGACATAGAAATTGACCAATCAGAACTATATCCAGGGGAAGTATGAGTTGCCAATGGCTACCTAGGAGGTGGGGCTTTTGACGATAACATAGAAATTGACCAATCAGACCTAAATCCAGGAGAAGTCTCAGTTGCCAATGGCTACCTAGGAGGCAGGCCTTTTGACGCTTACTGACATAGAAATCGACCAATCAGAACTAAATCCAGGAGAAGTGTCAGTTGCCAATGGCTACCTAGGGGGCGGGGCTTTTGATGCTGACTGACATAGGAATTGACCAATGAGAATGAAATCCAGGAGAAGTGCGAGTTGCCAATGGCTACCTAGGAGGCGGGGCTTTTGACTCTGGCTGACATAGAAATTGGCCAATCAGAACCAATCTGAGTAAGGGCCTGCTCCCAATGGCGACCTGTGAGGCGGAGCTTCTGACACAGACATAAATAGAAATGGACCAATTGTAACTAAATCATGGTGAAGTACTACGTGCCATGGGCTACCTAGTAGGCAATAGTTTTGACGATGACTGGCATAGAAATTGACCAACAAGAACCAAACCCTGGAGAATTGTGAGTTGCCAATTGCTTCCTAGGAGGTGAGGCTTTTGATGCTGAGTGGCATAGAAATTGACCAATCAGAACAAATCTAGGTGAAGTGGGAGTTGCCAATGGAGACAAGTAGGTGGTGCTTTTGCCGATGACTGGCTCAGATATTAACCAAACAGAACCAAACCCTGGAGCAGTGTGAGTTGCCAAAGGCTACATAGGAGGTGTGGCATTTAACACTGATTGGCATAGAAATTGACCGATCAGAACAAATTTGGATGAAGTGAGAGCTGCCAATGGCTACCTAGGAGGCGGGCTATTGATGCTAAATGACATAGAAATTGACCAATCAGAACTAAATCCAGGAGAAATGTCAGTTGCCAATGGCTACATGGGAGGCGGGGCTTTTGACGCTGACTGACATAGAAATTAACCAATCAGAACTAAATCCAGGAGAAGTGTGAGTTGCCAATGGATACCTAGGAGCGGGGCTTTTGATGGTGATTGACATAGGAAGTAACCATTCAGAACTAAATCCAGGAGAAGTGTGAGTTGCCAATGGCTACCTAGGAGGCAGGGCTTTTGATGCTGATTGACATAGAAATTGACCAATCAGAACTAAATCCAGGAGAAGTGTGAGTTGCCAATGGCTACCTAGGAGGCGGGGCTTTTCATGCTGATTGACATAGAAATTGACCAATCAGAACTAAATCCAGGAGAAGTGTCAGTTGCCAATGGCTACCTAGGAGTTGGGGCTTTTGATGCTGACTGACATAGAAATTGACCAATCAGAACTATATCCAGGGGAAGTATGAGTTGCCAATGGCTACCTAGGAGGCGGGGCTTTTGACGATAACATAGAAATTGACCAATCAGACCTAAATCCAGGAGAAGTCTCAGTTGCCAATGGCTACCTAGGAGGCAGGCCTTTTGACGCTTACTGACATAGAAATCGACCAATCAGAACTAAATCCAGGAGAAGTGTCAGTTGCCAATGGCTACCTAGGGGGCGGGGCTTTTGACTCTGGCTGACATAGAAATTGGCCAATCAGAACCAATCTGAGTAAGGGCCTGCTCCCAATGGCGACCTGCGAGGCGGAGCTTCTGACACAGACATACATAGAAATGGACCAATTGTAACTAAATCATGGTGAAGTGCTACGTGCCATGGGCTACCTAGTAGGCAATACTTTTGACAATGCCTGGCATAGAAATTGACCAACAAGAACCAAACCCTGGAGAAGTGCGAGTTGCCAATTGTTTACTAGGAGGCGAGGCTTTAGATGCTGAGTGGCATAGAAATTGACCAATCAGAAAAAATCTGGGTGAAGTGAGAATTGCCAATGGCCACCTAAGAGGAGGGGCATTAGACAATGATTGGCATGGAAAATGACCCATCCTAACAATTGTGGTTGAAGTCCATGTTGCCAATGGCTACCTAGGAGGCGGGGCTTTTCATGCTGATTGACATAGAAATTGACCAATCAGAACTAAATCCAGGAGAAGTGTCAGTTCCCAATGGCTACCTAGGAGTTGGGGCTTTTGATGCTGACTGACATAGAAATTGACCAATCAGAACTATATCCAGGGGAAGTATGAGTTGGCAATGGCTACCTAGGAGGTGGGGCTTTTGACGATAACATAGAAATTGACCAATCAGACCTAAATCCAGGAGAAGTCTCAGTTGCCAATGGCTACCTAGGAGGCAGGCCTTTTGACGCTTACTGACATAGAAATCGACCAATCAGAACTAAATCCAGGAGAAGTGTCAGTTGCCAATGGCTACCTAGGAGGCGGGGCTTTTGACTCTGGCTGACATAGAAATTGGCCAATCAGAACCAATCTGAGTAAGGGCCTGCTCCCAATGGCGACCTGCGAGGCGGAGCTTCTGACACAGACATACATAGAAATGGACCAATTGTAACTAAATCATAGTGAAGTGCTACGTGCCATGGGCTACCTAGTAGGAAATACTTTTGACAATGCCTGGCATAGATATTGACCAACAAGAACCAAACCCTGGAGAAGTGCGAGTTGCCAATTGTTTACTAGGAGGCGAGGCTTTAGATGCTGAGTGGCATAGAAATTGACCAATCAGAACAAATCTGGGTGAAGTGAGAATTGCCAATGGCCACCTAAGAGGAGGGGCATTAGACGATGATTGGCATGGAAAATGACCAATCATAATAATTGTGGGTGAAGTGTATGTTGCCAATGGCTACCGAGGAGGAGGGGCTTTTCATGCTGATTGACATAGAAATTGACCAATCAGAACTAAATCCAGGAGAAGTGTCAGTTCCCAATGGCTACCTAGGAGGCGGGGCTTTTGATGCTGACTGACATAGAAATTAACCAATCAGAACTAACTCCAGGGGAAGTGCGAGTTGCCAATGGCTACCTAGGAGGCAGGGCTTTTGATGCTGACTGACATAGAAATTAACCAATCAGAATGAAATCCAGGGGAAGTGCGAGTTGCCAATGGATACCTAGGAGGCGGGGCTTTTTACTCTGGCTGACATAGAAATTGACCAATCAGAACCAATCTGAGTTAAGGGCCTGCTCCCAATGGCTACCTGTGAGGCGGAGCTTCTGACACAGACATGCATAGAAATGGACCAATTGTAACTAAATCTTGGTGAAGTGCGAGGTGCCATGGGCTTTCTAGTAGGCAGTACTTTTGAAGATGACTTGCATAGAAATTGACCAACAAGAACCAAACCCTGGAGAAGTGCGAGTTGCCAATTGCTTACTAGGAGGCGCGGGTTTTGATGCTGAGTGGCATAGAAATTGACCAATCAGAACAAATCTGGGTGAAGTGCGAATTGCCAATGGCCACCTAAGAGGAGGGGCATTAGACGCTGATTGGCATTGAAAATGACCATTCATAACAAATGTGGGTGAAGTGCATGTTGCCAATGGCTACCTAGGAGGAGGATATTTTGATGCAGACTGATAGAAATTGACCAATCAGAACAAATCTAGGTGAAGTGGGATTTGCCAATGGCTACTAGGAGGCGGTACTTTTGACGATGACTGGCACAGATATTAACCAAACAGAACCAAACCCGGGAGCAGTGTGAGTTGCCATTGGCTATGTAGGAGGCGGGGCTTTTAACACTGATTGGCATAGAAATTGACCAATCAGAACAAATCTGGGTGAAGTGCGAATTGCCAATGGCCACCTAAGAGGAGGGGCATTAGACGCTGATTGGCATAGAAAATGACCAATCATAACAAATGTGGGTGAAGTGCATATTGCCAATGGCGACCTAGGAGGAGGATATTTTGATGCAGACTGATAGAAATTGACCAATCAGAACAAATCTAGGTGAAGTGGGAATTGCCAATGG
This sequence comes from Myotis myotis, assembly GCF_014108235.1. Classification (NCBI taxonomy): domain Eukaryota; kingdom Metazoa; phylum Chordata; class Mammalia; order Chiroptera; family Vespertilionidae; genus Myotis; species Myotis myotis. The sequence continues at coordinate 3,265,641 of NW_023416346.1, read as the reverse complement.
CTACTAGGAGGCGGTACTTTTGACGATGACTGGCACAGATATTAACCAAACAGAACCAAACCCGGGAGCAGTGTGAGTTGCCATTGGCTGTGTAGGAGGCGGGGCTTTTAACACTGACTGACATAGAAATTGACCAATCAGAACAAATCTGGCTGAGGTGAGAGTTGCCAATGGCTACCTAGGAGGCGGGCTATTGACGCTAAATGACATAGAAATTTACCAATCAGAACTAAATCCAGGAGAAGTGTCAGTTGCCAATGGCTACCTAGGAGGCGGGCCTTTTGACTCTGACTGACATAGAAATTGACCAATCAGAACTAAATCCGGAGAAGTGTCAGTTGCCAATGGCTACCTAGGAGGTGGGGCTTTTGTCGCTGACTGACATAGAAATTAACCAATCAGAACTAACTCCAGGAGAAGTGTGAGTTGCCAATGGCTACCAAGGAGGCAGGGCTTTTGATGCTGACTGACAGAGAAATTGACCAATCAGAACTAAATCCAGGAGAAGTGTCAGTTGCCAATGGCTACTTAGGAGGCGGGGCTTTTGATGCTGACTGACAGAGAAATTAACCAATCAGAACTAAATCCAGGGGAAGTGTGAGTTGCCAATGGCTACATGGGAGGCGGGGCTTTTGACGCTGACTGACATAGAAATTAACCAGTCAGAACTAAAAGCAGGGGAAGTGTGAGTTGCCAATGGATACCTAGGAGGCGGGGCTTTTGATGGTGATTGACATAGGAAGTAACCATTCAGAACTAAATCCAGGAGAAATGTGAGTTGCCAATGGCTAACTAGGAGGCGGGGCTTTTGATGCTGATTGACATAGAAATTGACCAATCAGAACTAAATCCAGGATAAGTGTCAGTTGCCAATGGCTACCTAGGAGGCGGGGCTTTTCATGCTGATTGACATAGAAATTGACCAATCAGAACTAAATCCAGGAGAAGTGTCAGTTCCCAATGGCTACCTAGGTTTGGGGCTTTTGATGCTGACTGACATAGACATTGACCAATCAGAACTATATCCAGGGGAAGTATGAGTTGCCAATGGCTACCTAGGAGGCGGGGCTTTTGACTCTGGCTGACATAGAAATTGGCCAATCAGAACCAATCTGAGTAAGGGCCTGCTCCCAATGGCGACCTGTGAGGCGGAGCTTCTGACACAGACATAAATAGAAATGGACCAATTGTAACTAAATCATGGTGAAGTACTACGTGCCATGGGCTACCTAGTAGGCAATAGTTTTGACGATGACTGGCATAGAAATTGACCAACAAGAACCAAACCCTGGAGAATTGTGAGTTGCCAATTGCTTCCTAGGAGGTGAGGCTTTTGATGCTGAGTGGCATAGAAATTGACCAATCAGAACAAATCTAGGTGAAGTGGGAGTTGCCAATGGAGACAAGTAGGTGGTGCTTTTGCCGATGACTGGCTCAGATATTAACCAAACAGAACCAAACCCTGGAGCAGTGTGAGTTGCCAAAGGCTACATAGGAGGTGTGGCATTTAACACTGATTGGCATAGAAATTGACCGATCAGAACAAATTTGGATGAAGTGAGAGCTGCCAATGGCTACCTAGGAGGCGGGCTATTGATGCTAAATGACATAGAAATTGACCAATCAGAACTAAATCCAGGAGAAATGTCAGTTGCCAATGGCTACATGGGAGGCGGGGCTTTTGACGCTGACTGACATAGAAATTAACCAGTCAGAACTAAATCCAGGAGAAGTGTGAGTTGCCAATGGATACCTAGGAGCGGGGCTTTTGATGGTGATTGACATAGGAAGTAACCATTCAGAACTAAATCCAGGAGAAGTGTGAGCTGCCAATGGCTACCTAGGAGGCGGAGCTTTTGATGCTGATTGACATAGAAATTGACCAATCAGAACTAAATCCAGGAGAAGTGTGAGTTGCCAATGGCTACCTAGGAGGCGGGGCTTTTGAAGCTTAATGACATAGAAATTGACCAATCAGAACTAAATCCAGGAGAAGTGTCAGTTCCCAATGGCTACCTAGGAGTTGGGGCTTTTGATGCTGACTGACATAGAAATTGACCAATCAGAACTATATCCAGGGGAAGTATGAGTTGCCAATGGCTACCTAGGAGGCGGGGCTTTTGACGATAACATAGAAATTGACCAATCAGACCTAAATCCAGGAGAAGTGTCAGTTGCCAATGGCTACCTAGGAGGCAGGCCTTTTGACGCTTACTGACATAGAAATCGACCAATCAGAACTAAATCCAGGAGAAGTGTGAGTTGCCAATGGCTACCTAGGGGGCGGGGCTTTTGACTCTGGCTGACATAGAAATTGGCCAATCAGAACCAATCTGAGTAAGGGCCTGCTCCCAATGGCGACCTGCGAGGCGGAGCTTCTGACACAGACATACATAGAAATGGACCAATTGTAACTAAATCATGGTGAAGTGCTACGTGCCATGGGCTACCTAGTAGGCAATACTTTTGACAATGCCTGGCATAGAAATTGACCAACAAGAACCAAACCCTGGAGAAGTGCGAGTTGCCAATTGTTTACTAGGAGGCGAGGCTTTAGATGCTGAGTGGCATAGAAATTGACCAATCAGAAAAAATCTGGGTGAAGTGAGAATTGCCAATGGCCACCTAAGAGGAGGGGCATTAGACAATGATTGGCATGGAAAATGACCCATCCTAACAATTGTGGTTGAAGTCCATGTTGCCAATGGCTACCTAGGAGGCGGGGCTTTTCATGCTGATTGACATAGAAATTGACCAATCAGAACTAAATCCAGGAGAAGTGTCAGTTCCCAATGGCTACCTAGGAGTTGGGGCTTTTGATGCTGACTGACATAGAAATTGACCAATCAGAACTATATCCAGGGGAAGTATGAGTTGGCAATGGCTACCTAGGAGGTGGGGCTTTTGACGATAACATAGAAATTGACCAATCAGACCTAAATCCAGGAGAAGTCTCAGTTGCCAATGGCTACCTAGGAGGCAGGCCTTTTGACGCTTACTGACATAGAAATAGACCAATCAGAACTAAAACCAGGAGAAGTGTCAGTTGCCAATGGCTACCTAGGGGGCGGGGCTTTTGACTCTGGCTGACATAGAAATTGGCCAATCAGAACCAATCTGAGTAAGGGCCTGCTCCCAATGGCGACCTGCGAGGCGGAGCTTCTGACACAGACATACATAGAAATGGACCAATTGTAACTAAATCATGGTGAAGTGCTACGTGCCATGGGCTACCTAGTAGGCAATACTTTTGACAATGCCTGGCATAGAAATTGACCAACAAGAACCAAACCCTGGAGAAGTGCGAGTTGCCAATTGTTTACTAGGAGGCGAGGCTTTAGATGCTGAGTGGCATAGAAATTGACCAATCAGAAAAAATCTGGGTGAAGTGAGAATTGCCAATGGCCACCTAAGAGGAGGGGCATTAGACAATGATTGGCATGGAAAATGACCAATCATAACAATTGTGGTTGAAGTCCATGTTGCCAATGGCTACCTAGGAGGCGGGGCTTTTCATGCTGATTGACATAGAAATTAACCAATCAGAACTAAATCCAGGAGAAGTGTCAGTTCCCAATGGCTACCTAGGAGGCGGGGCTTTTGATGCTGACTGACATAGAAATTAACCAATCAGAACTAACTCCAGGGGAAGTGCGAGTTGCCAATGGCTACCTAGGAGGCAGGGCTTTTGATGCTGACTGACATAGAAATTAACCAATCAGAATGAAATCCAGGGGAAGTGCGAGTTGCCAATGGATACCTAGGAGGCGGGGCTTTTTACTCTGGCTGACATAGAAATTGACCAATCAGAACCAATCTGAGTTAAGGGCCTGCTCCCAATGGCTAACTGCGAGGCGGAGCTTCTGACACAGACATGCATAGAAATGGACCAATTGTAACTAAATCTTGGTGAAGTGCGAGGTGCCATGGGCTTTCTAGTAGGCAGTACTTTTGAAGATGACTTGCATAGAAATTGACCAACAAGAACCAAACCCTGGAGAAGTGCGAGTTGCCAATTGCTTACTAGGAGGCGCGGGTTTTGATGCTGAGTGGCATAGAAATTGACCAATCAGAACAAATCTGGGTGAAGTGCGAATTGCCAATGGCCACCTAAGAGGAGGGGCATTAGACGCTGATTGGCATAGAAAATGACCAATCATAACAAATGTGGGTGAAGTGCATATTGCCAATGGCGACCTAGGAGGAGGATATTTTGATGCAGACTGATAGAAATTGACCAATCAGAACAAATCTAGGTGAAGTGGGAATTGCCAATGGCTACTAGCAGGCGGTACTTTTGACGATGACTGGCACAGATATTAACCAAATAGAACCAAACCCGGGAGCAGTGTGAGTTGCCATTGGCTATGTAGGAGGCGGGGCTTTTTACACTAATTGGCATAGAAATTGACCAATCAGAACAAATCTGGGTGAAGTGCGAATTGCCAATGGCCACCTAAGAGGAGGGGCATTAGACGCTGATTGGCATAGAAAATGACCAATCATAACAAATGTGGGTGAAGTGCATATTGCCAATGGCGACCTAGGAGGAGGATATTTTGATGCAGACTGATAGAAATTGACCAATCAGAACAAATCTAGGTGAAGTGGGAATTGCCAATGGCTACTAGGAGGCGGTACTTTTGACGATGACTGGCACAGATATTAACCAAACAGAACCAAACCCGGGAGCAGTGTGAGTTGCCATTGGCTGTGTAGGAGGCGGGGCTTTTAACACTGATTGACATAGAAATTGACCAATCAGAACAAATCTGGGTGAGGTGAGAGTTGCCAATGGCTACCTAGGAGGTGGGCTATTGACGCTAAATGACATAGAAATTTACCAATCAGAACTAAATCCAGGAGAAGTGTCAGTTGCCAATGGCTACCTAGGAGGCGGGCCTTTTGACTCTGACTGACATAGAAATTGACCAATCAGAACTAAATCCGGAGAAGTGTCAGTTGCCAATGGCTACCTAGGAGGTGGGGCTTTTGTCGCTGACTGACATAGAAATTAACCAATCAGAACTAACTCCAGGAGAAGTGTGAGTTGCCAATGGCTACCAAGGAGGCAGGGCTTTTGATGCTGACTGACAGAGAAATTGACCAATCAGAACTAAATCCAGGAGAAGTGTCAGTTGCCAATGGCTACATAGGAGGCGGGGCTTTTGATGCTGACTGACAGAGAAATTAACCAATCAGAACTAAATCCAGGGGAAGTGTGAGTTGCCAATGGCTACATGGGAGGCGGGGCTTTTGACGCTGACTGACATAGAAATTAACCAGTCAGAACTAAATGCAGGGGAAGTGTGAGTTGCCAATGGATACCTAGGAGGCGGGGCTTTTGATGGTGATTGACATAGGAAGTAACCATTCAGAACTAAATCCAGGAGAAATGTGAGTTGCCAATGGCTAACTAGGAGGCGGGGCTTTGATGCTGATTGACATAGAAATTGACCAATCAGAACTAAATCCAGGATAAGTGTCAGTTGCCAATGGCTACCTAGGAGGCGGGGCTTTTCATGCTGATTGACATAGAAATTGACCAATCAGAACTAAATCCAGGAGAAGTGTCAGTTCCCAATGGCTACCTAGGTTTGGGGCTTTTGATGCTGACTGACATAGACATTGACCAATCAGAACTATATCCAGGGGAAGTATGAGTTGCCAGTGGCTACCTAGGAGGCGGGGCTTTTGACGATAACATAGAAATTGACCAATCAGACCTAAATCCAGGAGAAGTCTCAGTTGCCAATGGCTACCTAGGAGGCAGGCCTTTTGACGCTTACTGACATAGAAATCGACCAATCAGAACTAAATCCAGGAGAAGTGTCAGTTGCCAATGGCTACCTAGGGGGCGGGGCTTTTGATGCTGACTGACATAGTAATTGACCAATCAGAATGAAATCCAGGAGAAGTGCGAGTTGCCAATGGCTACCTAGGAGGCGGGGCTTTTGACTCTGGCTGACATAGAAATTGGCCAATCAGAACCAATCTGAGTAAGGGCCTGCTCCCAATGGCGACCTGTGAGGCGGAGCTTCTGACACAGACATACATAGAAATGGACCAATTGTAACTAAATCATGGTGAAGTGCTACGTGCCATGGGCTACCTAGTAGGCAATACTTTTGACAATGCCTGGCATAGAAATTGACCAACAAGAACCAAACCCTGGAGAAGTGCGAGTTGCCAATTGTTTACTAGGAGGCGAGGCTTTAGATGCTGAGTGGCATAGAAATTGACCAATCAGAAAAAATCTGGGTGAAGTGAGAATTGCCAATGGCCACCTAAGAGGAGGGGCATTAGACAATGATTGGCATGGAAAATGACCCATCCTAACAATTGTGGTTGAAGTCCATGTTGCCAATGGCTACCTAGGAGGCGGGGCTTTTCATGCTGATTGACATAGAAATTGACCAATCAGAACTAAATCCAGGAGAAGTGTCAGTTCCCAATGGCTACCTAGGAGGCGGGGCTTTTGATGCTGACTGACATAGAAATTAACCAATCAGAATGAAATCCAGGGGAAGTGCGAGTTGCCAATGGATACCTAGGAGGCGGGGCTTTTTACTCTGGCTGACATAGAAATTGACCAATCAGAACCAATCTGAGTTAAGGGCCTGCTCCCAATGGCTACCTGCGAGGCAGAGCTTCTGACACAGACATGCATAGAAATGAACCAATTGTAACTAAAACTTGGTGAAGTGCGAGGTGCCATGGGCTTTCTAGTAGGCAGTACTTTTGAAGATGACTTGCATAGAAATTGACCAACAAGAACCAAACCCTGGAGAAGTGCGAGTTGCCAATTGCTTACTAGGAGGCGCGGGTTTTGATGCTGAGTGGCATAGAAATTGACCAATCAGAACAAATCTGGGTGAAGTGCGAATTGCCAATGGCCACCTAAGAGGAGGGGCATTAGACGCTGATTGGCATAGAAAATGACCAATCATAACAATTGTGGGTGAAGTGCATATTGCCAATGGCGACCTAGGAGGAGGATATTTTGATGCAGACTGATAGAAATTGACCAATCAGAACAAATCTAGGTGAAGTGGGAAATGTCAATGGCTACTAGGAGGCGGTACTTTTGACGATGACTGGCACAGATATTAACCAAACAGAACCAAACCCGGGAGCAGTGTGAGTTGCCATTGGCTATGAAGGAGGCGGGGCTTTTAACACTGATTGACATAGAAATTGACCAATCATAACAAATGTGGGTGAAGTGCATATTGCCAATGGCGACCTAGGAGGAGGATATTTTGATGCAGACTGATAGAAATTGACCAATCAGAACAAATCTAGGTGAAGTGGGAATTGCCAATGGCTACTAGGAGGCGGTACTTTTGACGATGACTGGCACAGATATTAACCAAACAGAACCAAACCCGGGAGCAGTGTGAGTTGCCATTGGCTGTGTAGGAGGCGGGGCTTTTAACACTGACTGACATAGAAATTGACCAATCAGAACAAATCTGGCTGAGGTGAGAGTTGCCAATGGCTACCTAGGAGGCGGGCTATTGACGCTAAATGACATAGAAATTTACCAATCAGAACTAAATCCAGGAGAAGTGTCAGTTGCCAATGGCTACCTAGGAGGCGGGCCTTTTGACTCTGACTGACACAGAAATTGACCAATCAGAACTAAATCCGGAGAAGTGTCAGTTGCCAATGGCTACCTAGGAGGTGGGGCTTTTGTCGCTGACTGACATAGAAATTAACCAATCAGAACTAACTCCAGGAGAAGTGTGAGTTGCCAATGGCTACCAAGGAGGCAGGGCTTTTGATGCTGACTGACAGAGAAATTGACCAATCAGAACTAAATCCAGGAGAAGTGTCAGTTGCCAATGGCTACTTAGGAGGCGGGGCTTTTGATGCTGACTGACAGAGAAATTAACCAATCAGAACTAAATCCAGGGGAAGTGTGAGTTGCCAATGGCTACATGGGAGGCGGGGCTTTTGACGCTGACTGACATAGAAATTAACCAGTCAGAACTAAATCCAGGAGAAGTGTGAGTTGCCAATGGATACCTAGGAGGCGGGGCTTTTGATGGTGATTGACATAGGAAGTAACCATTCAGAACTAAATCCAGGAGAAGTGTCAGTTTCCAATGGCTACCTAGGGGGCGGGGCTTTTGATGCTGACTGACATAGTAATTGACCAATCAGAACTAAATCCAGGAGAAGTGTGAGTTGCCAATGGCTACCTAGGAGGCGGGGCTTTTGACTCTGGCTGACATAGAAATTGGCCAATAAGAACCAATCTGAGTAAGGGCCTGCTCCCAATGGCGACCTGTGAGGCGGAGCTTCTGACACAGACATACATAGAAATGGACCAATTGTAACTAAATCATGGTGAAGTGCTACGTGCCATGGGCTACCTAGTAGGCAATACTTTTGACAATGCCTGGCATAGAAATTGACCAACAAGAACCAAACCCTGGAGAAGTGCGAGTTGCCAATTGTTTACTAGGAGGCGAGGCTTTAGATGCTGAGTGGCATAGAAATTGACCAATCAGAAAAAATCTGGGTGAAGTGAGAATTGCCAATGGCCACCTAAGAGGAGGGGCATTAGACAATGATTGGCATGGAAAATGACCCATCCTAACAATTGTGGTTGAAGTCCATGTTGCCAATGGCTACCTAGGAGGCGGGGCTTTTCATGCTGATTGACATAGAAATTGACCAATCAGAACTAAATCCAGGAGAAGTGTCAGTTCCCAATGGCTACCTAGGAGGCGGGGCTTTTGATGCTGACTGACATAGAAATTAACCAATCAGAATGAAATCCAGGGGAAGTGCGAGTTGCCAATGGATACCTAGGAGGCGGGGCTTTTTACTCTGGCTGACATAGAAATTGACCAATCAGAACCAATCTGAGTTAAGGGCCTGCTCCCAATGGCTACCTGCGAGGCGGAGCTTCTGACACAGACATGCATAGAAATGAACCAATTGTAACTAAAACTTGGTGAAGTGCGAGGTGCCATGGGCTTTCTAGTAGGCAGTACTTTTGAAGATGACTTGCATAGAAATTGACCAACAAGAACCAAACCCTGGAGAAGTGCGAGTTGCCAATTGCTTACTAGGAGGCGCGGATTTTGACGCTGAGTGGCATAGAAATTGACCAATCAGAACAAATCTGGGTGAAGTGCGAATTGCCAATGGCCACCTAAGAGGAGCGGCATTAGACGCTGATTGGCATAGAAAATGACCAATCATAACAATTGTGGGTGAAGTGCATATTGCCAATGGCGACCTAGGAGGAGGATATTTTGATGCAGACTGATAGAAATTGACCAATCAGAACAAATCTAGGTGAAGTGGGAAATGTCAATGGCTACTAGGAGGCGGTACTTTTGACGATGACTGGCACAGATATTAACCAAACAGAACCAAACCCGGGAGCAGTGTGAGTTGCCATTGGCTATGAAGGAGGCGGGGCTTTTAACACTGATTGACATAGAAATTGACCAATCAGAACAAATCTGGGTGAAGTGCGAATTGCCAATGGCCACCTAAGAGGAGGGGCATTAGACGCTGATTGGCATAGAAAATGACCAATCATAACAAATGTGGGTGAAGTGCAATTGCCAATGGCTACCTAGGAGGAGGATATTTGATGCAGGACTGATAGAAATTGACCAATCAGAACAAATCTAGGTGAAGTGGGAATTGCCAATG